>NW_027095737.1:171884-256651 GCF_036850995.1 Saccopteryx leptura
CTAATTCAAACACACATTATATATGACAAAGGGTTAGCTTGACAAGAAAGAAAAAATTATAAAAACTGATTTTGGAACAACCCTATTCGAAACCCCGAGGTCACCAGCTTAAACGCAGGCTCATCTGCTTTGAGCAAGGCTCACCACCTTGACCCCAAGATCACTGGCTATAGCAAAGGGTCACTCGGTCAGTTCTAGTCCCCTAATCCAGGCTCATCTATCAAAGTAGTCCATAAGAAACTAAGGTGCTGCAATGAAAAACTGATCCTTCCCGTCTCTCTCCCTTCCAATCTGTCTGTCCCTCTCTGTCCCTCTCTCTGTCTCTGTCACAAAAAAAAATAAAAGAAAAAGAACAACCATAGGAGAAAATGAATGGCACCCCTACATCCTGCCATTCACTGAAACCACTCCCTTCTGAATGTTGATATCCATCCTCGACTCATAGAAAACCCTGCAGCTGCCTACGACATAAAGGAGAAACACATTAAAAGAATTGAAGTCTGACCTGTGGTGGCGCAGTGGATAAATCGTCGACCAGGGATGCTGAGGTCGACGGTTCTAAACCCTGGGCTTGCCCGGTAAAAGCACATATGAGAGTTGATGCTTCCTGCTCCTCCCCACTTTCTCTCTCACTCTCTCTCCTCTCTAAAATGAATAAATAAATTTTTTAAAAAAAATTAAAAACAACAACCAGAAAAATTTTAGATGGCATTAGATTCTAAGGCAAAAAATGATTCTACAAATTAAGAACACTAAGTCACTCTAATAAATTCAGTATACTGTGAAAGTCTACAGTCACATGCAATTCATAACAAAGTCCAATCCTAGACCACCGGCCTAAAAAGCAAACTAGAAATACTCATAGCTATAAAGGGAGATTCAACACACCTCTATGGAATGGCAAAGACACATTGCTTTTAACACTATACAAGCAACGAAAAACTAGGTGACGAGGTAAAAATAAAAAACTACTCTAAATAGCCCATAACATGCCATATACTTAACTATACCACTATACCCTAAATATTTAATATACTATACTTTACAAGAATACTTGCAACGTTTTAAAAACTAACCCAATGGGATGATACGTAAACTCTCTACACATTTCAATACACTAAAATTATGTAAACTTTACTATCATTCAGGTAACCCTCCACACAGACCCCTGAAAAAAACGGTGATGACTATATCATGGCGTAAACATATTTTCAAATGAACATAAAAAAAATATTCCTAAATAACTCACGGTCACCCTTAGAACATAATACAAGCAGCAGGTCATGATGCTGATCCTAGATCTCAAATAACATACCTCTCTTCAACCAACCTCAAGAAAGCTAAAACTTGAACAATAACAACAAACACAAAGTATTCATCTTGCGATCCCTGCACTGCAGTATCCCAAAACATTGCTTTATACATTAGGAAACACCTTTATCCTTACCAATAGATATAAATACCTTGCTTCTTGCAACAAAACCTCCAGTACTAGGAAGCTAACTCCTATCTATTCTTTTACCATACATCTTTCTATTAACATCATATAAAATATTTTCCTCATAAACTAACTGGTATCACGACAGCTATGTGAGAAAATAAGTAACACCCCCCCCCTTCTACTATCTGCAAACATCACTATCTGTGGATGTTAACAGACAGGCACAACGAATAGAAAATACTGGACACACCTACACCATAACACGGCGAGAAATAAAAAGAAATGGAAACAAAAACAATACATATTTGGATACCATGCTCTACATTGAAAAGCAAAAGGTGGTCCTACAAATGAGGGACAGAAATTCATTGTAATACATTCCACTGACCATCAATATCTAAATTCACTGCAATAAGTAACAAACTAGAATAATAAAACTCAAATAATAAATCACGGACCTCAAATGGAAAAGAGAAATGTCCATAATTATAAAAAGCAACTTAACACGCCTCTTTCATTCAGGGATATGGCAAACCTCTCAACACCAAGGCAGTCTCCCCACCAAAAAAATCAAAAGATATTTAAAAAAAACCTATGATTAACAAATAAAATTCAAGATACATAACTATTCCACAATCCCAAATAATACATCTGACAAGCTTTTCAAGAATGCTTAAAACTATTTGAAAACTGCCCCTACTGAATGATAAACCACCTTCCTAGACATTTCAATGCACTTCAATTACAAAGGCTCTCTTTATGGCTCACCACCACATCCATCTAGAAACATGTAAGTAAAACTAATAACAGTATCCTCATCTTCACGTTTTTTCAAAGACACATCTCTTACAAAAATACAAACCACACACACACACACAGACATCAAAAAAAAAAAACCCTAACATAAACCACTGGTACAGTTGGAAAATACTTTCAACAGAGATATAAGAAAACTACTACGTTCCTATCATTCTGCTCTCCAGAATTTTGCTACCTACGTCAGATTTCTGAACTAAACATGAATATGCCCCCAGGGCACATTCGACCATGGTGGCGCCATTTAGTATTGTAAGGAGTGTTGAGGGCTGCGTATTATGTATAAGTCCTGACAAGAAAGAACAGAAGCACATATGCACCTACACTACACGGCCCTGCAACCAGAACAAACATAGCTAGACTCAGCCCAAAAGATCCACGGTGCTCAAAACACTAACCCTAATCTCCATAGAACAACAAAAAGTCTAAACTAGAATACAAACAGCAAGTCATTTTAAATCCTAATTCTGAAATCCATTTTCTCTCTTTCAATATCACACAGATACTCAAAACCAAAGCTTAAAAAGAAAAACAAAACAAAAAAAAACCTCCCACCTTTCCATGATAGCAATCGACTGCCCAGGGTTGACAAGACAACCAAAAACACTCAGGAGTCCAGGAACATCTCACATGTTGTGAGACTGCATCTCCTGGGAAGAGATCCAGACTAAGCATCTCGCCACCAGCGCTTCTTTTCATACAACAGAAATCACTTTCGTACCTGTGTATGATCAATTCCAATCCTTCATCTTCCTTCATTAGATTCCAGAATTTGCCCTCTAAAGTGTTCCTCCTCAAAAATGAAGACTTTGACCACAGTGTATATTCCCCCACACCCTCCGTGAAGCACAGGTAATAACGAACCATACTTAGGATGACTTCCACAGCGTGCATTACAGACCTACACTCATGTCAAACGCTCAAATGGATATTACTATTTTATTGACTCATCGGTGTACTTTTAACTTAGGAAACTATTTTCGCAAACTCCTGGCATGATCTCACTTCTACCTCGTCCCTTTTAAGCTTTGACAACTTTCATAGGACTTACTCCTATATCAATATACTGATCACGACTACATACTAGCTTATATACCTGGATGACTCATGACAGTCACCTACCATTTACTATACACAAAAAACTTTACTACACTGGAAGACAAATAACAGTCACATAAATACTCCACTTATACAAAAACTCTGAGTTGAATAATATATTTCTTCCGACCCAACTAACAATAAAACAGGTCATTGCCTTGGATTCTGCTTCACAAGAGCAGAGAAGATCTATACTAATAAAATTATAAAATGCTACCCAAAGACACACAGTATTTTCATATTATTTACTAGTAATTAAATAATATTAACATTAATATTGCGGATAATAAAAATTACCCCTGACCTGCGGTGCTGCAGTGGATGAAGCGTAGACCTGGAATACTGACGTCGCCTTAGAAACCGCAGGCTTCTCTGGTCAACTCATATCCGGGCCATAACTGTAGAGGAATGGTTCCCGCTCCTCTCTCTAAAATCGACGACTAAAATTTTTTTAGAAAAAGAATTAGAGTATTTTCTGAACACTGTCTATATTAAAATAGAAAAGTGCTCCCACTGGAAGTGCTCACTGACACTGGAAGTGGGACGTGCACTCCACAAATCGTCCAGTGATTCCTCTCTCCTTCTCTTCCTGGTTACACTTTCTCCCCCAACCCCTCCCTCGTGTCTCCACCCCTCCTGACATCTCTGAGTCAGGATCCTCTCACCTCTACACCTCTGACCCAGAGACAACGACCCCTGCCTGGCAGCACCTGGCCTCACATCCACCGACATCGTCCCTCTTCCCGTGCGTGCAAAGTATCCACCTCGGGTCTGGACCCCATTTCCCTCCGGTCCACCTCGGTACCTTTCTCTTGATCCCACTTCTCACCTCTGGCTGGTCAGCCTCTGGGGGATGCGCCCTGCCGCTCGTACCTGACTTCAGTTTTTTCTGACTCATTCTCATGAAAACACTCAGGAACCAGGGACACTCGGTGCACGTTTACCTTAGCAAAATAAATTCACTGAAACTTCAGCATTTTAAAATCACAATGGAAAACTCACCTTCCTTACAATATCAAAACTCACCACAAGGGAAACATTCTGAAATGCAAAAAACGTAAGGGAACAAGCAGATTCCAAAGGAAACGGTGGGAAAATTTCAATGCGGTGGGCAGAAGAAAGATGGATGGTCATTCTATGGAAAATAGTACAGTAATTAATACATAGAAATCGGACAATACCTTCTCCTACTCACCACTACAAACCTACTTTGGATCACACCTAACTGTGTGATGGGAACGTCATACAAATGGACATGATACAACGCTTAGTACATTTGATGGCAAAACCCATGACACAAAGAACAGCGCTTCCTACCGCTGAGTGGCATGACCCTGGGAGTTCCTGCTTTCCCTGCACTGCACAGAAACTCGGAAACAGAAGCTCCCAAAGACATGGAACAGAACTGCAAGAAAAAACATTAAAATGTATCATCGAAATAGATCAATCCCAACGCTCTCCTTCAGAAACAAGAGGACCCCCCCAAACGCACCTCCTTCGAAATACTCGGTAAGGAGAGAAACGACTTACCATGAACGGAACAGTGGATTCCTCCTTCAAAGGGGACCCGTTCGGCCAAACCTTCTCTGCAAACCTGAACTGAGGTGTCATTCCCCAAGATGCCCACACGAGGGCGCCAGGGCATCCCGCGGACGACAGCTGAAAAGGCGGCTGGGTTCTGCTCCACACCTGCGGTGACACATAGAAACTCTGTATCTTCCTCTCCTTACGGTTCCTTTAGAAATCCACAACAAAAATGAACTACACAGTCCGTATCCTTGCACGTTGTAAAAGAAATCCCAAAACGAATAACAACGGCACTTACAATATAAGGAAACCGAAACGTATGAACACATTGCCCCAAAACATACAGGAAATTCTAAGTCTTCCCTGCACCCATGAGAAAAGAAGGAAACCTGACGTTTCCTCACTTTTTCACTTTTCTTCACCACCTACGTGAATAACTCCATGGAACCTCACCTCACGCGACCTGCACAATGGCATCGCTTGGAGCCCGACCCTAGGTACCCCGGCCCCTTCTCACCGTTGGTAAGGACTGCACTGTGACTAAGTACGCCCGGCCCTCCCGCACCTCACCGCTCGGGTCCTCCCCTCACACCTCTGGCCTCCAGACCCGCCACGGCCCTCATCCATTCATTATCTTTCAGGGACGCATTCAGTTGCAAAGCGCCAGAACCCAACCAGAATTGCAGACCTCAAGTTTAATGAACAAAACTCATAAAGATAAACCTAGACAGCTCACTCAGTGGATAGACCTTCAGTCCGCTATGGACAACCCATGTTCCATTCTGGGTCAGGGCACACGGAGACATCTGCTTCTCCTCACTCCGTCTCCCTCTCCCCCTCCAGCACTGCAGCGTGCCCCCAGCGCTGTCACCTCAGGATCTGAACACAGCTCTGTACTGGAGCATCTGCCCCAGATGGGGTTCCTGCGTGGCTCCCGATGGGGCACACGTGGAAGTTTGCGTCATTATCTCCCCTCCTCTCACCTAAAAAATAGATCATTATGATAGAGGTTATTAAATTAAAAACAACTCTTTAAAAAAATGGCTCACATAATACAAAGATGAGCCACAAACACAGACCAGATCTTTGCTCCCCACGTATCTGATCAAACATTTCTGCTCCATACACCCACACAAAGACAATAAAACTAACTTTTCTGATCAAAATTCACACGACTCTCTAAAACAAATAACCACACTGAAAAATGGCTTCCTACCTAATCAAAAACATGGCCTGGTAACACAGTGTACACAGAAACGGGTTCTGTGGAGACGGTCTATTGTTTTTGGGGGAACCTGACCTGGTCATCGATTACTTTCTCATATCTGCCATGAAGGGAGACCAGGAACCTGCTGCTCAAGCCAGCAACCTTGACGTTCAGGCCAGTGATCCTTGGGATCCATCCAACGACCACGGAGTCATATCAATGATCCCACGTTCAAACCACAAGTCCTAAGGAACCCATGTGCAAGCTGCACGAGCCAGTACTCAGACCACAGATCTCAGATTATTGTCCCAGGGTCCTCTACATCTCCCTCTCACAGTCTATCCAATTGGCCACCACTTGGACGGGAAATAACAGTCTTCATGTTCAGGATTCAGTGATCTGGGTAAAGAACTCAGTAGACACGTCCTGCAACCATGTCACTGGATCATGAGGGGGATACGAAAGCATGCTCCCTGCGGAAAACTCAGTGACATACTACGACCACATCCTTCGACTGTGAGTGGACACACTGCAGGAAAGCAGACTACTGGATGATGCCACAGGACCTCAGTTCTGCACTTCTGAGGGATTACAGAGAGAACATAGAGATCTGCCATGGGAGCTGGCACGGATTCACCCTTATAAGCTAACCGGCCCTAAGACAATAAGTAGCACAGGGACCAGAGAGCACATACATGGGTATGAGCAGGCAGACGTACAGAGGGCACACCACCTGTATTGGGACCCCTCCTGAAACCCTGGAATGTGCGGTCAGTGCGTGTCCTACTCCTCTGACTGTTCCAAGGCACCTCTGCATGGAATACAGAGAATCCCTGTCATAACACTGCTATATCCTCTCACACTGTGCATGACTCCCTCAAAAAAATCACTATAACTGCTAGCTATACACATGAAATTCACATCGCATACGAAGAGAAAACTGGTCCTCCTCAAAAACATCTTCATCCCAACCTCTCTGTGCACAGAAGGCACCGTTCATTGAATTCCAGGGAGGTGAAATGATCGGGGAGAGCAGGTCAACTGCAACTCCCAACATGTCCTCTGGGTGGCAGCACTCGAGTAAGGAAATGGAAATATGGATCGAGTGCAGAGGAATTTGCCCTCTGAGAACATATGGGATCCTTCCTCACCGCCCCAGTATTCAGCATGTACAACCATGGGCTCCCCAAGAGGACAGAGGTGTATCTCTGACTCTTTATGGAGTGTGGACACTGTCCCCCAATAAGAACAGTGCTCCCTTTCCTGCTAACCCAGGGCCGACATAGTGAGGAAACCAGAGTAACAGACGAGAGAGCACAGACGCTTCAGATAATATCTTGTGCTTACAGGACCAGGAGGGTCATGGGGAACTCATACATGCATTGAGAGGTTTAGACATGAGGAGTGTGAAATGATGCACATACCCCACAACTGCAGAAGTGAAAGGAGATGTCCTCCCCTGAGAAAAGTACTGCCTGCGCTCCGATGACCCGTGAACCCCATCCTCAAACCTCAGGAACACCTCCTAAGCTAAGAAAGACTTTAAGGTGCCATGGACAGTCATGCTTAATTTGCATCAAGATAAAAACAAGCATGCATGAAAAATGTGCTTTCAGCCAACAAATTCACTGCACAGCTTACCAAAACAGTCTACTGCAGCACACTGCAATGCACACTATGGCTACAGTCCAGCAAAGTACCGATCAAACACGTGACAGTCAAACTCCTTGGTACTTGAAAACAGCAAAATGAGAGGAAGTCCCATGATAACACAATTGCTAGCAGGAAAACCAAGAGCTATCGACACATGTTACCCAGAAAACTCACTTGGAACCAGGAAAGAAGGACTTTGCAGCACCCAGCAATGAACAGTGATAAAACACCTCGACTTCCACACTCAAGGAGCGCTAGGAGAAACAGACATGTGGAATCAATGCACTCAGCAGCAATGGAATCAATACAACAGCACCTGAAACCATAAAGAAGGAACAGAACTCTATTCCAAATGCGGTATCATTCCCTTCTCTAATCGATAACAAGACGGAAAGAACACATGCAATGAAGCACGATCTGCTCATCCAGGGCAAAGAAATTACATCCAACAAGGC
The DNA here is from genome assembly GCF_036850995.1 of Saccopteryx leptura. Lineage (NCBI taxonomy): Eukaryota > Metazoa > Chordata > Mammalia > Chiroptera > Emballonuridae > Saccopteryx > Saccopteryx leptura. The sequence continues at coordinate 180,082 of NW_027095737.1, forward strand.
AAACAGATGTTGACATACACATGTGACACACAGTGATGGAACCTCAAACCACACACTCATGGTAAGAGAACCCACCTCAATGCCAAAGATAAGTTAGGCACATGTGGGATAAATGGACAAGCACTACACCCCAGTAAACCCTGGACAGAAGCAGAACCATGAAAAATATGAACAAAGTCCTCAAGCAACGCAGAATGAACATGTCAGCAAACAAGCAAGCAAACGGTGAGATGGAGGAAAAATCCGACAGGACTATAATTCAAAACAGCCAAACTGATCAAAACCTTTCTGAACTCTGGGTGAAAATAGAACATGAAAACAAAACTCTGAAAGCCTCACATCTCCAACAAACACAACACCAGAATAATAAAAAAGGAAACAGAACGAACAAGCAGAACACGTACAGGTCCTGGAAAACCAGAAGGGCAGTAATTTCAGCATGTACAACCTCTGCAGCCACCCATTTCACAGCGACACCTGCTCATTTTCAACAGCAGGTTGTCGTTTTTGGCAAGAGGACTAATCAACGGAAATGTACTGGAAACGTGATCACTGAAAAGCACTTTATGTCCCTGTGGATGGAGAAAACCTTAAGGGCCTCTCCATGGTGTCAAAACCCACCGCCAAGAAACCCACAGTAGTGCCATCCCCAACTTCCTCACTGCGTGGCTCCCCCTTTCTGTTCCCCTGGGGTGGCCTCTACTGAAAAGGGTTTTCAAAGATACACGCACCATGATGGCAAAGTCCTAGTGTCACAGTGACCACACCAGTATCGTAAAGTGGGGCCTGGAACAGCAGCTCTGGGTCATAGGAAATGATGAACAAGCTGTGACACACAAACACCACCAGGGCCAGTATGAGCAAGCCACACACATGCACTGAGGCACAGGTCGTCAGCATCCAACCCCACACAGGTACACAGACACGGTACAGAACACAAAACCTAAAGTAAAGAGAGAAGACAGCAGAGACATGTATCAAGCCCTTCCTACCAGGCCACATCCATCAAAACAGACTTCCATGCTACCCATACCAGGGGTCTCAAACTCGCGGCACCGGGGCACATGCGGCCCGCCGAACAATTTTGTGCAGCCCACAGACTGATCCACGGGCTTACTTAATTTTATCCAAAATATTTTGAACTTCGTGGATTAATCTGTGGGCCGCAAAAAATTGTTCGGCGGGCCGCGAGTTTGAGACCCCTGCCATAGACTGCACTCTGAAACATGGGACCCAAAGGCAATTCCAAAGCAACGCAGGACACCCAACAACCGTAATCAGAATGCACAAAGTACCCTACACCACATTCCCCAGCAGGAAAAACCCACCACTGTCAGCAATGCACCACAGGCAGAACACAGAGCCCATCCTGCTGCCCTGTCCAGGACAAAACCAGGTCCTCCTGATTCACACACACCCAGGGTTCTGTAAACAGTACATAAAATAAACAGATAAATAAAGACATAGGGGAGGTACTGAGATTATATCCAGTTGGAAACATGCAGCAAAGGTTGTTTTTTAATTTCTTTCTCTTTATTCTCTAGTTAGCATTTCCTGCCAGACATCTCTGCCAAATGCTAGTATAGCTTCCTTTTTATGCACACACACTGAGTTATAATTACATGGTGTTAATTATTGCTTTTGTTTTACTGTGGTTACGCACTTCCAGATAAGTTAATTTACATCTATAAATTACAAACCAGGTAGCAAATCATTCAAAGTCCAACTACAAAATAACTTGAATAGCGATAACAACATCGATAAAAGCTTTTAAAGTATTAGTACTAATGATTAACTCAACTTTACTGCTGTTGTGAGTCAACGGGCAGAGAGAGATTAACAGACAAAATCATTAAGGATTAGCAAAGGACCACCGCTTGCTCAGGTAAATGGCCTTGAGTTTGTGCAGTGTCCTACTTTTTCTCACAAGATTCTACAAAGCTTACCCGTAAGGAAATTGACATAACATTAATAATAGCTTTCACTCAAAGACGTACAGAATGCACTTACAAGATAGCCTAGTAGCAACATAATTTCAGAAGACATTTACTGTTATTACTTCTATGGATTCCCCCACATTCCTCTCATATCAAAAAAATCTTGGAAAGTACATAAATCTCATGAGAACATCTCACTGAGAAAGCCCAGCAACTGCCTTCAGTCAAAAAACAAGTCTCTTAGCAAAACATTCTTTTCTTGCCGACTGCGCTCTCATCCTAGGCCACACAATGGGCCATTCTACTACACCTTACCTAAAATTCTCTTCTCTAGTCAAATATTACTTATTTACTATATTTAAACACTAGTTAAGTTCTAACTATATTCTTCTTAGAGTGTTCCACCATCTGCAGGTCAGGTAAGCAAGAAGAAAGGAAAGTTTCTCTACTCTATCACATGAAAAGGCTAGAGAGGAAAAATGATGAATTAAGTGAAGGCCGAAAGGTGCTCTGTGCACAGCCACTGCCTTCTACCCATTCACAAGTCACAATCTATTCTAAGTTTCTTCTATTAATAAGAAGAAACTCTCCTACAGACTTAACCCTTTACGAGGGATATCATAGCCAGCCTCTTATGTTTATGAGCCCAGTTCAAGGGGCTCACAGGCTTTTCTGTGGAACTCACACCCTCTGTCTCATTTCCAAAGAAATTCATACGAATCTACAGTGAAAGCATGGTACTATTATCCCTGTGCTATAAATAATAGCACACACCCAGAAAAAGGGGGGATATAAGGCCAGATTAATTCAAAAAGTCAAAGGAGGAAGTATCATTGTGTCTCTCCTTTGGGTGACTTCGTCAACCCGCAGCCATTGGTCTTCACTGTGGTGACTCTGTCAACCAGCAGTTTTGGATCTTCTTCTGCTGTGACCTTGTCAGCCAGCAGTTGTGGGTCTTCTCTTGCTGTGACCTTGTCAGCCAGCAGTCGTTGATCGGCTCCCGACAGAAATACACATTGCCCTATCCCCACAGACAGCATCAGACATACCATTTCAAAATCCCGAGGAACAAGCCCCTGAGAACAGCATCCCTGGGGGCCACCTGATTTCAATATTCTATGAGAATTCAACTTAAGAGTCACCCCCCTGAACCCTTAAGAATCCTCCTCACAGCCAACACACCGACACACTGCTGCTCCCCTCCTGGGAACACTCACAGACTGAGCGGGTTCCTCTCCTCCCCTCCCTCCCCACCCTCCCCCTCCACACCCTCTCCCTTCCCACAGGACCTGTGCCCAGGGCAGCAGCGGGCACAGGCCTGCGCTATGGATTCCCCCTGACCCCGTCTCCGAGCTCCCTTCCCTGCGACTCCCCCACTCGGCCATGGAGGGCAACACAGACTCCCCCCGGGATGTCCCTCAACCTAAACCCTGCCTCACTTCTTCTGTCTCACCACAGGGACGCCCTGGACACCGCCCGGAATCAACCGCAAAGTTTCCACGATGGGTCTACCATGGTGGTGGGAACCGTGGGACCCAGTCAGACCAGTGGGAACACATCCCCCGTAGGCTGACGACTGAAGACTCCCCGAAAGGGCACCATTCCCCCCAAACGAAAGTGAACGACCTCCTTGAAGACTCCATTGCTCCGTAGTGAAAGGTAACAGCCCCCATTTACATGTAAGGTTTTTTCAGAGTCTAGTACACTCTCATCCTCGTTCCCAGAACTGTGTCATGCAACTCAGACTAAGAACTGGTTCTAAGAACACCAACTTACACCTCCTGCGACATGACACATCTGTCTTCATGCGCACACTGTGCACCCTCACAGACAGGGTGCCGGCAGAAAGCATCCACCCAGTGGGCTCCAACCGAACAGACCACAGCTGACAGAAAACCTCGGAACACAGAATGGAAAAATAAAGAAAAGTAAACGGCACAGTGCTTCTCTCTCCTCATAGTCTTCTCATCCAAATCCATGGTTTGTTTGTTTGTTTGTTTGTTTCTAACAAAGTAACCTCTTTGCCACTGAAGGATTCCCTGTTTCTACATTCAAAGCTCACTGAGGGGAGAAATTCTATTTTTTCCATCACAACAACCGTAAGACATGAGATAAATTTTCTTTCACAGAAAAGGCACGAGCAGGCTCTTCTCTGAACACTTCTTTCTAACATACCGAGCAGCCACTACCCATTGCAGAAAGTCTGCCTTAAGAAACTCTCAGCCCCGTCTCCAATCCCTATTCCCTCTCCTTCACTCTTACTTACCTGAAACTACCTTCACCTCCCTTTACTCCACTCTCTCCTCCCGGCACCCATGACAATGAGTCTCCAAGGCAAAGGCGACCCATCGTGAACAGCATCATCTCCACTTTGACCTCTTCACAACCCATCATGTACCCACAAGAATACATTCAGAGGAAAACTATGGGACAGCATGAGTGAGCCAATGACCCCTTCTCCATGACCCTAACTAACCCTCTCCCTTCCTTGATACTGATACACCCCAGCCCCCTGCTTGAAAGGCCTCAGCTTCCCCATGGGCTGCTTTGTCCTCCTCCCTCTGCCAGGAACCCAACTCGCTAGACACGGCAATAACCGTCTTTCCTGGATTTTTGAAAGTTTCCACTGAGCTGGGTCACTGCAACCCGATGTCCGGGTCTCTCAGAACAGATTTGCAGGTCACTTCACTGCTCCCCTGTCAGACCACCCAGCACAGGGCTCCTCTTCTCCTCAGAGCCTCAGGGACCCAGTCTGGGTGGCATCCTTCCTTCCAACATGCTAAACCCTTCCCTCTGTATTCAGTCTTTGAAATGATGAACAGACTCCCTGACTCCGTCTCCCTTGGATTCACACTACTAAATCTCTCCCTCACAAACTCAACAAGACTCCATACTCTGCACTCCCGGACACACAGGAAAGGACAGGCAACCTGAATAACATTTCCCGACACCACAAGCGGACTGCTTTTTTTTTCCACGGACGCAACCAGGTTGTTCACTGGCCATGGAGTGTCAGGAGACGCCACCCAACACTGCTTCGCGGATCACACCCTCCCCGTATAGACTCGCTCAAGTCGGTGGGCCCTGCTCTCCCATGGACTCCTCCACTGACCTTGCAATGGGACCCCGTGAGTTCCCTTTCAATTTTGAGACAACCTCCCTGCTGCAGGGTAAGATCACCGACCTTTCTCGTGCCAAACCATTAGAAAATTCAGACACTAACATGTCACTGAATTCTACGACCTACTCCCCTCCCCCATTCCAACTTCTCCACCTTGTTCCCAAAACGCCTAAAGAACACAAACTGAACACTGTTCAGGAGTATATCCTACTTCCTCGCTCTCATGAGGATTACCCTACTCCAGGAAAACCGTGGATTGCAAACACTCTCCTGCCCCTCCACACCAGGAGACCTCCCGCGGGACTCGGGCTCGACTTGAGGTTCTCACGTGCGGAGGATAGGACGAGAGACCTTCCCCACAGTAGCCTGTGTGACTACAGGATTCTGTAAGTGGGACCCCCATTGACTAATTCTTAACCTCTCCTTCACCCTCTTCTGGACCTGCAGCTTGAATCCATCCACTCAGAGAAGTAAAGTTGTCCACAGACTCCCTAATTTCTGTTACATAGATGAGTCTTTTTCCCTGCCACATGGCACCTTCACTGGGTCCCAGAAAGCTACTCCCTATTGGACTCTAACTTCAGATACAATTCCTCTCTGCGCCAGGCATCTCTCTGATTGAAATGAACCTTCCTTTGCTGTGACCCATTCTCTCTCACAGGGCTCCTCCTTTGCTTCCAGCAAAACAAGCACTCCTGGGCTTCACTTCTCTCACAGCTTTCAGATGCTCTTCGCTGCTTTCAGATGCTGATGCCGATGTTTCCCTCCTGCCTGCACTCTCTCCACTACTCCCTCATTACTGCTATCGTAACCCGCACTTGCTTGATGAGGGTGAGACTGGGCTCCCTCTCCTACTATGGAATCCATCATGGACTTGCAGCTGCAACACTTTGAGAATGACTCAGACCTTCTCACAACACTCCAAGGAGCACTACTTGCAAGCACTGAATAAAATGAACAAGTGTGCATCTGATATAGGAGATGTTCATCCAGGACAAAGAATAATCCGGCCCAAAATGTTAATACTACTCAGAACTCCCTCTCAACTCTATGGCACAACAAGACAAATAGAATACAAACGCTAGGTCATTTGAAATCCTAGATCACAAATGCTGACTCTCTTGACCTATCCACCTAGAAGCAGACACCTGAGAAAAAACAATTACAAACCATCTTCAAAAATGGCTGAATACGATCTTTGGCTGAGACGATGCCCCAGAAAATCTGAGAGGCAAGGAACATCTCACAACTTGGACGCTGAATCACTCTCTGATGAATCAGACTGGTCCTATCAGGATCTCTGCTTCTCCTCAGGACTCACCACGTGGTCTTTCCTGACTGTGTCTGAATGTCGCTAGGAATCTTTCTCAAAACTCTTTCACGTGCCAGAATTCACCCTCTAAACTACTCTTCTTAGGCTTTTCTAAAATGACACACATATACCTGTCCAAAAATACACTTTTTCTCAAGACAAATTTTTAATACACCACAGAACATGGCTTACTACCAGTTTCCTCTATCTTTGGTTCCTCTAAGAACCCACAAATAACCCTATATTCTGGAACCCTGACCCTCATTGCTACTTCACACTATACAACATCACCAGATACACTAAAAACAAACAAAAAAAACACCCTTCTTCTTATCAATACACATAAATGGCCTATATGTTAGTATGGAACCTGCAGTGCTAGGTGGAAATTCCTATCATTGTGTACCATAAAGGTTTCTCTTTACATAATAAGAAAAATGACAGACTCACGGAACACCTTACAACTTCAGATACTAAATCTCACGTTCATGAGCCAGACTGGCTCTCTCCAGATCACTGCTTCTTTTCACGAAGAATACCATCATCTGGTCTTTACTAACTTTTTCTTCATGTCACATAGAATACGTATTCCTACTCTTTTACATTTTAGCATTCACTCTCTAAACTTGTATTATTTCCCTTTGCTGAAATCATGAACAAATTTCTCTCTAGCAATAGACTTCCTTCTTGGTAAAACTTTTAATATACCACAAATCAAAGTTTACTACTACTCTCAAAGACCTTCATTTCCCCTACAAAATAAACCAAAGCATAGAAACCCTACATTCTGGAACCCTTATCCTTATTCTCACCCTCACTCAAACTACATGATACAGTTTAAAATTTACAAAAAAAATTTTCTCTAATACACCATTTTTCTGCTGTGCCATTGCTCAAACACACGCTGCCTCACCTTTTCCTCCAGGGCAGATACTGAAGAACTCGCAACTATCTCAGCGACATGGGATTATCTGCAGCACCGAGAAGTGTCTCTGGCTCACATCCTGATGAGGTAGACCTATCCTGGCCTTTGGATGCACTTCCAGACCATGGGACCAAGGAATAAGCACCACATAGATCACAGAGGCCACTTAGAACCCACTGGCCTGCATTCTCAGGACAACGACTGTGGAACACATTAGGACACTGAATCACCTGTGAACCACAGGACGTTTCAAAGCATCCTTGCTAGCTCATGACTCATGACATGTGCAGTAATACGGCTTCAATAATGTAACTGATCATCGATCACCCTAATCTTTTCCTTTCCTACCTCCACCATATACGAGTTCCTTTTCCACTTTTTGCACAATTGCCAATTGACCTAAATGGCAATTTATTGCAAAATACTTTATTGCAAAATACTTCCTGTTCTTAGAACACCTTCTACCCCTTCATTTCCAATACTAATGACTTTCATTCTATTTTTTTTAACCAAATTAAAAACAATTTTGATAGATACGTGAATTCCATACCCTTACTGGAGTATCGCCCCTGAGACAAAGGAATTCCAAAAAGCTGACAACCCACCCCAAGGAGGGGCTCCAGACACACCAGGACTTTTGATTCAACACCCACATTCTCCAAGCCCCCAAGGAGGAGCATTCCAGACATACCAGAACTTTTGCCTCAGTATCCCCTCAGGCTCTCCCAAACACTATATAACTCACCCCTAGTCTATAACTAGTGCTCTTCTCCCCCAGGAGAAGTGCCCCGCAGGGTTCCTTTCTTCCTTTCAATAAATTCTGTTACTCTGGTCTTTTAGACTCCCATCGATTCTTACAAATTTTACCTAAAATCACTTCACAAACATATCTATAAACTCATTCTATCACACATATAAACAACAAGACTTTTAATAGCCTTAGTTTCACTTCACCTATTAAAATACAAAATATAGGGAAATTATACAAAAAGCAATGAATGGAAGAAACCCTGATTGCATTGAATAATTCCTTGTAGTATATAGCTAACAAAATAAACTGCTGTGCTAACTCCTAATCAATAAACATTAATAGCCTAATTGTTGGGTCACATTAATGGATGCAAATTCAAACAAACATTATATATGACAAAGGGTTCTCTTTACATGAAAGAAAAATTATAATATATATAATAACTGGTATCAGAACAACCGTATAAGCCTGACCAGGCAGTGGTGCAGTAGATGGAGTATCGGACTTGGATGCGGAGGACCCAGGATCAAAATGCCAAGGTCACCAGCTTGAGCGTGGGCTCATCTGGTTTGAGCAAGGCTCACAAGCTTGAGCCCAAGGTCGCTGGCTTGAGCAAGGGGTCACTCAGTCTGTTGTGGCCCCCTGATCAAGGCACATGAGAAAGCAGTCAGTGAGAAAAAACTCAGGTGCCACAACCAACAATTGATGCTTCCAGTCTGGCTGTCCCTCTCTCTATCTCTTTCAAAAAAAAAAGAAAAGAAAAAAAATGGCACCCCTACATCCTGCCATCCACTTAAATCGCTTCCTTCTGAATGTTAATATCCACCCTCCACTAATGAAAAACCTTGGAGCTGCCTATGACGTAAAGGAGCAAGACATTAAAATAAGTGAAAACAACAACCAAAAAAATTTTACATGACATACAGTACATTCTACAGCAAAAAAATGGTCCTACAAACAAAAAACACTAATTCACTCAAATAAACTCATTGCACCAGGAATGTCTCCCTTCACATGCAATTTTTTTTAAAGATTTTATTTATTCAATATAGAGAGGAGAGAGAGAGAGAGAGAGAGAGAGAGAGAGAAGGGGGGAGGAGCAGGAAGCATCAACTCCCATATGTGCCTTGACCAGGCAAGCCCAGGGTTTTGAAACGGCAACCTCAGTGTTTCCAGGTTGATGCTTTATCCACTGCACCACCACAGGTCAGGCTCCCTTCACATGCAATTTATAACAAAGTCAAATCATATACCACCAGCCCAGCTAAAGAGCAAAATAGAAATATTCATAGCTATAAAAGGAGATTCTACACACCTCTATGGATTAGCAATAGAGCACTGTTTTCAAAACTGATACAAGTAACCAAAATTCTGTAATGAGGTAAAAATGAACAAATGAATAACCTAAATGCCCCATAAAATTCCGTGTACATAACTGCTCCACTATACCCTAAATAATCAACTCTACCATACTTTACAACAATGCTTACAACTCTTTATAAACTAACCTCAAGGGACCATAGGCAAACTCTCTACACATTTCAATACACTAAAATTAAGTGAACTTTCTTTATAACTCTGGTGACCCTCCACGTAGACCCCTGTAAAGAAAGGTAATGACTATATCACTATATAAATATGTTTTCAAATGAACATTTAAAAAAAACCTAAATAACTCAATGCCACCCTTAGAAAATAATTTCAAAGGAATGATGGTGGAAATTCTATCTCCAAAGGACGATTATTCAAAGCTTCCCCAGCAGTATTTCAGGACCAAAGGTGAATATGCCCCAAGGGCATTTTCAGCCAACATGGTGGCACCTAATACTTTTAAGACAGTGGAGCTTCACCTAGGAGTTCCTTCCAAGCATTGCATACAAGAAACTGCTGCTCAGGAACACCTACAATGCATAAGATGTTTACCCAGGACACACACGATTCTGCCCTTAAAGCTCAACAGTAACCAGAAGACGAACAAACCCTACTCCTCTACATTACACTGGATGAAGAGTAACATAAAACAAAAACACAAACAGCAGGTCATGCTGCTGATCCTAGATCTTAAAAAACATACCTCTCTTCAATTACCCACATGAAACCTGAAACTTACACAATAACAATAAACGCAAAGTATTCATCTTGCAATCCCTGCAGCACCGTGTCCCAGGCTGAGAACACTCAGGAGAGAGGTGAGGAGGACCTCACAACTGAGAAAACTTATTCCCACTGTGATGAACCACAGTGCACATGTCCACATCGCTGCTTCTTTGCATAAATCGTAAATCACTCATTCCTAACTGCTTATTAAGATCACTTACACTCTTTCCTCTTCTTCTTTTACAGTCCACATTTCATTCTCTAAACTTTTTCTCATTGAAAACAAAAACTCTGACCAGATTGTGAGCCCCCACCGCCCATGACCTCCTCAGAGCAGGTGATGACTTACGGTGCTTAGAATTTCCACTACACCTTGCATCCATGTCCTAAACTCATTGAAAATTAAACACAGTCACTACTTCATGTCATCATTACTGGACTTATAACTTACAAAAGAGATGGATGTTGCCAAAACCTCACATGACCTCATTTCTTCCTTTACCTTCCAAGTTCTGACGATTTTTTCATCTCTTACATAGCTACAATGAAACAATCCTTATTGTGTAGTAAGGTACCAAAAAGCTACAAAATTAATATTGTTATTCTAGGAGGAAAGGTCAGGCTTTCTGTCCCATCTTTCCTTTGGGGGGGGGAGGGAGAAGAATGTAGAAGTTTTGGGTTTGAAAAAATGATGGGGCCTGACCTGTGGTGGCGCAGTGGATAAAGCGTCGACCTGGAAATGCTGAGGTTGCCGGTTCGAAACCCTGGCCTTGCCTGGTCAAGGCACATATGGGAGTTGATGCTTACAGCTCCTCCCCACCTTCTCTCTCTGTTTCTCTCTCCTCTCTCTCTCCCTCTCTGTCTCTCTCTCTCCCCTCTAAAATGAATAAAAAAATAAAATAAAACAGAAATCTTTAAAAAAAAAAAAAAAAAGAACACTCGGTCATTTAGTTTTAAAGGTTATCTGAGGAACTTCTTTCTTCTTGCAATAAGAAACAGAATTTATATACCTCCCTTCCTGGAATCTTGAGAGTAACATACCTCTAGGCCAGTGGTTCTCAACCTTTCCAATGCCATGACCCCGCAATACACTTCCTCATGTTGCGGTGACACCAAACCAAAAAATAATTTTGGTGGCTGCTTCATATCTGTAATTTTGCTACAGTTATGATTTGGAATGTAAATACCTGATATGCATTATGTATTTTCCGATGGCTTTAGGTGACCCGCCGGGGTCGTGACCCACAGGTTGAGAACCGCTGCTCTAGGAAAAGGAGGGAAGATGAACCCTAAAACATTGTAAATATCTTTGATTGTGTTACCTTGAAAGTCTTAATGTTTTTGTGTATCCCCTAAACCAGGGGTCGGGAACCATTCTGGCTGAGACAGCCATGAACGCCACATATTTTAAAATGTAATTCCGTGAGAGCCATACAATGTTTAACACTAAATACTAGTAAATGTGTGCATTTTATGTAAAACCAACAATTTTAAAGTACAATAAGTCTCTGAATGCTTTTTAATAACATTGTTATGCTGGTGCTAACCAATGATGAGTAAAGTACTTCTTACCATTAATGTGACTTTTGCTGATGGCTTTGCATGGTTTTGCTGATGGCTTTGTAGTCTGGTTGATACGTGGTGAGGTTAAGCTTCATGCAGGCATTGAGACTTCCATCCATTAAATGTGATCGTAGGTTGGTCTTAACATTCTTTAGATGTCAGAAAGACTGCTCAACTGCATATATAGAGCCAAATATTGTCAGTGCAAGGTCAGTGGATAATGGGAAAGGTCAGACCTGGGCACTTTGGCTAGGACCGCCCACAACCAGGCTCGCCAAAAGAAACTCTTAAGGTAATACAATCTAAAACATTTACAAATCTTTCAGTGTTCATCTTCCCTCACTAGCCTAGAGGTATTTTACTCTCAAGATTCCAGGAAAGGGAGGAACTACAGCCAATGTAAGATGGTCTGTAAATTCTGCCTCCTATTGAAAGGGAAGAAGTTTCTCAGTTAATCTTTCTTTTAGATTTAAAACTGAATGATGACCTATTGTTCTTGCAAGCCAGAAACTTCTACATTCTTCTCCCTCCTCTCCCTAAAGGAGGGATGAGACAGGAAGACCTGATAGGAAAGCCTGACCTTTCCTCCCAGAATAGCAATATCAATGTTCAGCCTTTTGGTACCTTACAACACTATAAGCGTGCAAACATATATATGATATTTACAAACTTACTTGACCAAGAAACATTAAATTTAAAAATACAAAATTTAATCAATGATAGCCTTATAAAAATAATTTCAAATGAACGATGATGAAAATACTACTTCCAAGGCCAGGTCGCTCAAAGCTTCCAGGGCTGTGCTTTCTGGATCAAAGGTGAATATGCCCTGAGGCCATATTCGGCCAACAGGGCGCCATTTAATATTAACAAGAGCACGGGGATCCGGCTGGATATTCATTCCAGGCTGTGAATACAAGGACCAGCTCCTCACAAGTACCTACAGTGTAGAGGACATTCCCCCAGGATACACAATGATCCCGCCTAAAAGCTCAACAGTACTCAGAAGACGAACCCTACCCCACAGGAAACAGGATGAAGAATGACACACAATACAAACAGCAGGTCGGTTTGCTGATCTAACACGGGGAACAGAAGCGTATTCCCTACAAACAGTCTGGGAGCTCCTCTCTCCTCGCGGCCGGCTGCACCTCCTCCCCAATCTCTCGCTCGCATCCACTCTGTCCTGTCCCCCACACACCGTTATCCCCGGGCTCCGGGGTACACTCACGTTTATCCGAACTCTGCACCTCCCGACCCGTGAACAGCGGCCCCTGCCCAGAAGCCTCGCACCTCGCGCCCACCAACCTGCTGCCTCTTCCCCGGCGCCTCATCTCGAACCCGCTCGCTGCCCGATTTCCCTCCACCCAGCCCCGCCCCGCATCTCCACTGGAGCCCCACCTCTCACCTCCCTCCGGGTCCAAACAACAGGCCCTGCAGCTCACACACCGCTTCAGTTTTCAATGGTTCATTGACATAAAAACAGCCATGAATCTAGTACACTCATTCACGTTTACTTTAGCAAAATAAATTCATTGACACGTCATAAAACTAAAAGCTGCCATGGAAAATACCTTCTTTATAGAATATAAACAGGAGCCACAACATAGACATTCTGAAATGCAATAACCCTATAGGGACATGCAGATTGCAAGGGAAACGGTGGGAAAACTGCTCAGTGGGGTGAATAAAGGGTGACGGTCATTCCAAATAAAATACTACAAGAATTAATAAATATGAATACGACAATTAATTCCTTCTCACAATCACAGCGAAAACCTATTGTGGAACCCTTCTGTATTATGCAAACGTTATACAAATAGATATTAACAATTGTTACGATTGAGGACAAAAACCACCACTGCAAACAGTAGCGCTTCCTATCGATAACCTTTGTTCACTCGGTAATTCCAACTTTTCCTGTACTTAATATAAACTCCGTAACATAAACTCCCACTTACAGCACAGTTACAAACAAAATTTAAAAAAACTATCATTTAAATATATTCAACACACCTCTCTCATTCAGAGACGGACCATCAAGCCTTCAAAAACGATAGGCACTCTGCTTCAAAAAAATCCGTAAGGCCTGACCTCTGGTGGCGCAGTGGATAAAGTTTCCACCTGGAACACTGAGGTTGCCGGTTTGAAACCCTGGGCTTGCCTGGTCAAGACACATATGGGAGTTGATGCTCCTGTTCCTCCCCCCTTCTCTCTCTCTTTCTCTACCCTCTCTAAATTTAATAAATAAAATCATTTTTAAAAAACCGGTAAGGACAGAAAGAAAACCGTACGTGAACAGCAGAGTGGATTCCGCTTTCGTAGAGGAGCCTACGCTACGGTGTCATTCCCCGAGATGTCCACAGGAGGGCACCCGGGTATCGCGCTTACGGCATATTTTTTTATTTTTTTATTTTATTTATTCATTTTAGAGAGGAGAGAGAGAGAGATAGAGACAGGCAGGGGGGAGGAGCTGGAAGCATCAACTCCCATATGTGCCTTGACCAGGCAAGCACAGGGTTTCAAACCTGCGACCTCAGCATTTCCAGGTTGACACTTTATCCACTGCGCCACTGTTAATCCAATTTCGGAGGGACCCGAAATATGGAAGACAGGAGCAAGGTCCGTCGTTTACACATTGAAGCTTTATTGTCCAACTTGGCCAAGTGGCGGCAACTCCAACAGAAATCTGAGGAAGAGCGCGCCGGCCCTTTGTTCTTAGTTTTTATAGTTTTGTAAGTGGGAGGTACAGAAGCAAAAATTGCAATTAGGAGCCCCTTACCACTATTGGTTATAGTCATATGTCCTTTAACATGATAGGACCACGTTCAATTTGCAAGCTATACATCATTTTGGGGAAAACAAAGTTTACAAGCCAACACAATGGTAGAAAGATGTCTCTTTACATATAAAAGGCATTCCTATATTATCTAGTGTTTATCTGCTATCTCTCTGTCCAGAGTCACACACACATTTACATAGGAGAGGTAGTTTCAGTGGGGACAAATGCCTGCAAATGACTCATTGCTATAGAAAAGGTTTATTTTGGCTTTTCTCTTCCTGCACCTGGCTAGCCATTCACCCCTTTCCCCACAGGTGTGGTGGAATGTCTGGGAATCCATGTTTTCCTCCCCTTGCATTTACAATACAATGCCAAGGGCCATCCTGGTTATGCCAATCACACAGTACAGAGACTATTCTCACAATTTCTCTGCACACCTTAATCCAAATTAATAAAATGTTCTCCAAGCCTCCTAAAATATTAATATTAATTCTGTAGCCTTTGGTACTTTACAACACCTGCGGGTGAAATGGCTCAGTGGCTCCTCAAAAGTTTCCTTCTTGAGTTCTCTCCAGAAAAAGCAATAATTTTCCAATTTTTTCTCCTCTTTTTCCTCATCACCTCTCACCATGTATTATAAAGTTAATAACTGCCTATCTTTTATATGTAACCACAGAGTTGAGAAATGATAGATATGTGTATTCCAAACTGCCCTCTTGATGTTCCCCTTATCTGTCAGACCTCACCCTTACTGCCCCCGAGACAGAGGATTTCAAAGAAACTGACGAGCCACCCCAAGGAGGGGCTCCGGATTTACCAGAACTTTTGATTCAACACCCACATGCTCGAAGTTCCCCAAGGAGGAGCATTCTGGACATACCAGAACTTTTGCCTCAGTATCCCCTCAGGCTCTCCCAAACACTATATAACTTGCCCCTAGTCTGTAACCAGCACCCTTCTCCCTGGGAGAAGTGCCCAGCAGGGTTCCTTTCTTCCTTTCATTAAAGCCTGTTACTCTGGTCTTCCGGACTCCCATGGATTCCAACAGTGTCCACAGTTTCAAAGCTAGTAGGAAAGTGTAAAGCCAGCAGGCAAGGCCAGTGCCACCATCAGAGCAGCCCGGCCCATGCAGGTTCACATTGGATTCGGACAGTCGGTAAAGAAACAACAGAGCCACAAACTGATGGGCTATAGTCTTTAATCCTAGCTTGCACCCAGCGGGCAAGTAAAAATACACACTGGGCTCCAAAACCCAGTCACATTCAGTGCTCACAAAGCCACTGACTTATCCGAGTTTCCTAGAATCAAAGGTTTCTAGCTCACCAGCCTTATTCTCCTCAGTTCCCCATCTCCTTCCCTATCCCAGATACAAACTCTGTACAAACTGGCATCTCACTCAGCACTCCACCATCTTGGCTGCTTTTCCTGGCCTCCTCCATGTGGCCTCCTTCCACTGCTGGCTCTACTCTCTTCGCTCTCTCATGCTAACCTCAGGAACCAAGAGCCAAGTCCCGTTCTGCCTCCATTTTATAGTGTAGCTTCACAACCTCTAATCAAATATACAAAGTAGGGAAGTCCCTAATACAAAGTCACTTCTCTGAGGCATGATAGGATTGTACCACCTCACACCAAAAAGGGTGGGACAGGCTTAATCCCAAAACCAAGCCTCAGGCTACAACAATTCTCAACACACATTAATATCACCTGGGCAATGGCCTCTTTAACAAAGTGAGCATAATACATTTTATCTGCCCAACAGAAAGGAACCCAATATTAATTAGAAACTAATTTGAAGTTACATTGTGCCCACAGGTACCAAAAGGTCAAGGCAAGTAAAATGCATGAATCAAATAGTAAAAGAAAAGTAACCACCCTTTCCCTACATAATTGACAGATTTACAGGTTACTCAGCAAACTGTTCAAAAACTGTCCAAAGGTGCTTCCAGCAGATTCAGTATATCACCCAACTAACTTTCACATGGACAGATCCACACACCATGATCCTGACAACTCCCACTGCTGCTAAGGTAGAAAAACAGCATGCCCTACTCCAAACACAAACCAGAAGCTGGTTGGTCTATGTACGGTGAATGTATGAAAACCTCACTATGGACTTCTTTTTATCAGACTTTCGGAAAAGGGAAACTAGAGTAAAACAAAAGCCAACTTAATTGTCACTAAAGGTTAAGATTTTTAATATCAAGAGTTTTGACTGGTGTAAAGCCAGAAGCCATGGCCAGGGCTACCATCACAGCCGCCCGGCCCATGCAGGTTCGCATTGGATTCGGACAGTCGGTAAAGAAACAGCGGAGCCAAAAACTGATGGGCCATAGTCTTTAATCCTAGCTTGCACCCGGCGGGCAAGTAAAAATACACACTGGGTTCCAAAACCCACTCACATTCAGGGCTCACAAAGCCACTGACTTATTCGAGTTTCCTAGAATCAAAGGTTTCTAGCTCACCAGACTTATTCACCTCTGTTCCCCATCTCCTTCTGTTGGGCAGATAAAATATATTATGCTCACTTTGTTAAAGACGGCGCTGCCCACGTGAGGCCGTCGCCCAGGTGATATTAATGTGTGTTGAGAATCCTTGTAGCCTGGGGCTTGGTTCTGGGATTAAGCCTCTCCCACCCTTTTTGATGTGGGGTGGTACAATCAAATCATGCCTCAGAGAAGTGACTGTATTAGAGACTTCCCTATTTTGTATATTGGATTAGAGATTGTGAAGCTACAATATAAAATGGGGATGGAACGAGAGTTTGGGCTCTTGGTTTCTGGGATGATTAGAAGAGAGAGCAGAGGAGAGCAGAGAAAGGCCACGTGGAGGAGGCCAGGAGAAGCAGCCAAGATGGTGGAGTGCTGAGTGAGATGCCAGTTTGTGTAGAGTTTGTATTAGGGATAAGGAAGGAGATGGGGAACAGAGGTGAATAAGTCTGGTGAGCTAGAAACCTTTGATTCTAGGAAACTTGGATAAGTCAGTGGCTTTGTGAGCACTGAATGTGACTGGGTTTTGGAGCCCAGTGTGTATTTTTTACTTGCCCGCTGGGTGTAAGCTAGGAAAAAGACTATGGCCCATCAGTTTTTGGCTCCGCTGTTTCTTTACTGACTGTCCGAATCCGATGTGAACCTGCATGTGAATGGCCATGATGGCGGCTCCTGGCCTTAAACCTTCCTTATCCCAAATACAAACTCTACACAAACTGGCTTCTCCTTCAGCACTCCACCATCTTGGCTGCTTCTCCTGGCCTCCTCCACGTGGCTTTTCTCTGCTCTCCTCTGCTCTCTCTTCTAATGATAATCTCAGGAACCAAGAGCGCAAGCTCTCGCTCCATCCCCATTTTATAGTGTAGAAATCCAAACCCTTAATCCAATATATGAAATAGGGAAGTCTCTAATACAAAGTCACTTTCTGAGGCATGATTGGATTGTACCACCCCACAGCAAGAAGGGTAGGAAAGGCTTAATCCCAAAACCAAGCCCCAGGCTACAAGGATTCTGCCTATCTTTAGCCCACCCCAACACACATTAATATCACCTGGGCGACGGCCTCCTCGTGTTATCTTTAACAAAGTGAGCATAATACATTTTATCTGCCCAACAACTGGAAAGGAAATTGTACAGTCTATAGAACATTAATTAGTAATATTTGTTTCTTTAGTGAACTGTAATGCTATTAATTCTGTCTGTTAAATATCTGTTACATGTTATTATATCCCTAGACAGCAGCCTCATAATCTTCAGTAAACTAAGTCAAGGATTTGACTTAGGAAATAGAACCAGTGGGGAATGTTGTAAGGTACCAAAAAGCTGAAAATTGATATTGATACTCTGGGAGGAAAAGTCAGGTTTTCTTATCAGGCTTTCCTGTCCCATCCCTCCTTTAGGGAGGGGAGGGAGAAGAATGCAGAAGTTTCTGGCTTGCAAGAACAATAGGCCATTCAGTTTGAAATCTAAAATAAAGGTTAACCTAGAAACTTCTTCTCTTTCAATAGGAGGCAAAATTTACATACCACCTTGCATTGATTGTAGTTCCTCCTGTTCCTGGAATCTTGAGAGTAAAATACCTCTAGGCTAGTGAGGGAAGATAAACCCTGAAACATTTGTAAACATCTTTGTGTTACCTTGAGAGTCATAATGTTTCTGTGTATCCCCTAAAGAAATGTTGCCAGCTTGTACAGTGATGTCATACTCTCCCCCTCCCGTGTGCAATCAAGGGTATACAAGCAGCCCCTGATCTATTTTTGGCAGTGCACGATTTGGGCCTGATGTTCCCTGTAGGCCATATGCGACCAGCGTATTAATAAATCTCCTCCTCTAATAAAACTCTTCAAAATTCATCTGGACTTGGTGTCTCTACATGACCTTGATGAAATGAAGTACAGTGCCTTTAAGAATCTGGGGTGTGGTACTTTATAACAGTGTGTTTGCCGTGTCTTTCCTCCGGTGGCGATTGGTCTCAGTACCAATAAGCAGAGTCCTCATGGCCCCATCAAGAGTAGTCTCAAAGAGGCTGCCAGCCCTGCTGCTAAGCAGGAGTGTCCCACTGCACGGGGAAGTCGAATCAGGGACGCCTGACCAACATAGAGCTAGGGCTCTACTGGGACAGGGAAGCACTTCTCTAGGAAGCCAGCCTCTCTCTGAGGAGGGTGTGGACAAAAAAAGGGGCCACATGCTGAACCTGACAAGCTCTGGGGAGGCTTGCATGGTGGCCTTACAAATTCAGAGACCTAAAATAACCACACAGGATGGTCTGAAATTGAAACTTTCTAACTAAAAGCAAGCAGTTCATGGTAGGATGGGTAGTCATGTATAGAGAGGTATTTTTCTCTAACAAAGGTAAAAGGCTTACTTTAATTGAGCCTGGCTCTTGTCTTTTGGATCTACAGTAATGTACCTGATAATGGCACCAGAGAAAACTCAGGTCCTAGAGGGCTTCTCAGGTGAGAAAGAATTCAGGTGAGAGACAGGGTGCAGTGTTCAAGCAAAGCAAGCAGTATATTAAGCAAAGCTGTGCACTTGGCACAAGACACAGGTGGACAACTCAGCTCGTCTGAGCACTGCTACCTGTTGGGGTCTTAGAGATCATATACTTTTTAAAAAAAAATTTTTTTTTTAAATTGCAAGTGAGGATGCCAATCAAGAAGCAATATGGGAATATGTTAAATAAGTTTTATTGTTTTTTGCCAGGTATTATTTAATACTTTTCATGAATATTTTATTTTATTTATTTATTTTAAAGATTTTATTTATTCATTTTAGGGGAAAGAGAGAGAGAGAGAGAGAGAGAGATAAAAAGGAGGAGGAGGAGGAGAGGAGCAGGAAGAATCAACTCCCACATGTGCCTTGACCCGGCAAGCCCAGGGTTTCGAACCGGCAACCTCAGCATTCCAGGTTGACACTTTATCCACTGTGTCACCACAGGTCAGGTGAGATCATATACTTTTGAATTCTAACTTTCAAGTTTCCCTTTTGCTGTCCCTGGCCAGTTGGCTCAGCGGTGGAGCGTCGGCCTGGCGTGCAGGAGTCCCGGGTTCGATTCCTGGCCAGGGCACACAGTAGAGGCGCTCATTGGCTTCTCCACCCCTCCCCCTCTCCTTCCTCTCTGTCTCTCTCTTCCCCTCCCACAGTGAGGCTCCATTGGAGCAAGGATGGCCGGGAGCTGGGGATGGCTCTGTGGCCTCTGCCTCAGGCGCTAGAATGGCTCTGAACACAACAGAGCTACATCCCAGAGGGGCAAAGCATCACCCCCTGGTGGGCATGCCGGGTGGATCCCGGTCGGACACATGCGGGAGTCTGTCTGTCTCCCCGTTTCCAGCTTTGGAAAAATGGAAAAAAAAAAAGTTTCCCTTTTGCTGATACTCTGACCATCGTACAGTATTTCAAGGGTGTTTGGACATTTGGTGATTTTATTCTGGCAGACCCTGTGATCTCTGACCCCCTCCTTCAGTGGGTGAGATAAAACCCCTTTGTTTCCTTTTCCTGCCCTAGTGCCTGTCTATCCTAAGGATAGCACACCTTTGAAATGTAAGAGTAATTTTTTACTGCAGTCCTCAGAGCAAGCTCATC
This sequence comes from Saccopteryx leptura, assembly GCF_036850995.1. Taxonomy (NCBI): domain Eukaryota; kingdom Metazoa; phylum Chordata; class Mammalia; order Chiroptera; family Emballonuridae; genus Saccopteryx; species Saccopteryx leptura. The sequence continues at coordinate 200,638 of NW_027095737.1, forward strand.
ACCAGAGCAGAAGCCAATCAGCCTCATTGTTATTATCACGGTCATTGTTAGCTATCATATTCCTGCCCACATAAAAGAAAGTTTAGTATATACATTTTTACTTTCAACCATTACCCTGCTTTCCGTTCTCAGCCTCCTGAATCTATCACCAACTTCATGTTACCCCTTTGTCTTCCGCTTTGCTTCTGATGTACAGAATACGGGGAAAACGCCATTTTCCAGATCACATTTTCAATCTGCTGAGATTTTGATTTCCAGCAATTGTGCACAGTTTGGCTAAAATAAACTCATAAATATTCTACAGGTCTGGACGCTGCTTAACTTGACAAGGGAAACTTGGGGGAGGGGGAGGCTCCCTTCCCTCAATAAACGTCTCCAGGGAGATGCCGCCCCTCCATGGAAGAAGAGCCCCTCTACACAAGGAGGGCCCCCTTACTGGGAAGGTCACCAAATCCAAGGAGGGAGACCCTCCTCAGGGAGTTGTACCCTCCCCGGGGAGGGAGCTCCTGTCTAAGGCGAGGCTGCTGCTCCTTTCCAGGGACTGACCCAACCACAGGAGATGTCCTGCCCTCGTGGACCCCAGCGCACCCTCCTGTACCACACACTGTCAGCCCCGCCCCCGTGCCCCCTGCCCCGCGCTGTCCCCGATCCTCCCCGCTGTCCCGAGCGGGATGCCCACCCTGCCCCTCCCAAACCGCCCTGCTCAGTCCCCCCTTCCCCCAGCCCCTTGCCAAACAACCCGCCCAGCGCACCTGGAACCGCCCCCTCGCTGTATCCGCCCCATGCTATGCACGTCCCACGCTATCCCCGCCCCATGCCATCCACGCGCCTCGCCTGCTGGGACTGACCCGACTGGGCTACCTCTGACCTTCCAGCCCCATGCTGTCTGACCTGCCCCGCACTGGCCCTCCCCTCGCGGTCCACACCCCGCGCCATTGGTCCCATCCCATCACCGCCCGCGACTTCGAACCGCGCCCTGCGCCATCCCTAAAATATAAGCGTGTAAAGAGATTAAAATTGAAAGATGGAAAAAGACACTTCCATGCAGTGATGCAGAAGTAGGTTGACAGTCTCCGGTTACATGCACTCAGCTTTTCATTTCTAATTGTGCACCATATTGCAGCAGAGGACACAACTTTCTGGTGACTCTTACCTAGCTGTTATTCTCAAGATGCACACGAGATGGCAGCAAAAACATACTTGTGGGCTTTTCCCCTAGACGGGTCCACTGTGATGTTGATTAAAATATGTGCAAAACATTGGCCCTGGCCAGTTGGCTCAGTGGTAGAGCGTCGGCCTGGCGTGCGGAAGTCCCAGGTTCGATTCCCGGCCAGGGCACACAGGAGAGGCGCCCATCTGCTTCTCCACCCCCCCTCCTTCCTCTCTGTCTCTCTCTTCCCCTCCCGCAGCCGAGGCTCCATTGGAGCAAAAAGATGGCCCGGGCGCTGGGGATGGCTCCTTGGCCTCTGCCCCAGGCGCTAGAGTGGCTCTGGTCACAACAGAGCAATGCCCCGGAGGGGCAGAGCATCGCCCCCTGGTGGGTGTGCCGGGTGGATCCCGGTTGGGCGCATTCGGGAGTCTGTCTGACTGCCTCCCCGTTTCCAGCTTCAGAAAAATACAAATAAATAAATAAATAAAAATATATGTGCAAAACAGAACAGCAAACGCCCTGGCTGGATGGCCTGGTGGGTTGCAGCATCGTGCTGAGATGCAGAGGTGGCTGGTTCAATCCCTGGCTGGGGCACATACAGGAACAGATTCATGCTTCTGTCTCCCTCTCTCCCCCTTCCCTTCCCAGGATTCAATTAAAAAGAAAAAGAGAAAATAAAAATAAAAATTAAGCAACAGCACTGCCCACTACATTAAATGAGAATCCAGACCTGGTAATAATTCCTACTTTAAGACCCTCACCTTACCTCTTGCTCCCATTTGCCGAATGAAACAGGGACGATTGTTATCTCCATTTCACAGGTATCTGAACTACGGACTGATTCTAACACAGTTCAAATTCCAGAACCGATGCTCCAAGATGGGTTAGAAGAGTGCGCACTCACAGTATCCTGGACAAAACGAGCAATCCAAGTACTCCTTGCAGTCTTCTGTTGAACATTGAACAGTGGCACCTTGAGATACAATCTTAATTGTAGTTCTGTAATCAAGCTCGTCAGTCAGTCAACTCGTGTATCAAACTGCCAATACTGGACCCGTACAACATCGCACCAACTAGCAGCAGCTTCCCGAATCATGACTCGTATCTCGGAATTTCGCTCAGATCTCCAACAAAAATACAGACAGAACTGCAGCTCATATCTTTAAAAAAAAGTATGTTGGTCTGTTCGTATCTCAAGGTACTACTCTACTTTAATTTTTATTTGTTTTTTTAAACATTATTTTTATTTTTAATTTATTTTTACTTTTTTTATTTACAGAGACAGAGAGAGTCAGAGAGAGGGATAGATAGCGACAGACAGGAACAAAGAGAGATGAGAAGCATCAATCATTAGTTCTTTGTTGCGACACCTTAGTTGTTCATTGATTGCTTTCTCATATGTGCCTTGACCATGGTCCTTCAGCAGACCGAGTAACCCCTTGCTCAAGCCAGTGACATTGGGTCCAAGCTGGTGAGCTATTGCTCAAACCAAATGAGGCCACACTCCAGCTGGTGACCTCAGGGTCTCGAACCTGGGTTTTCTGCATCCCAGTCCAATGCTGTATCCACTGTGCCACCTCCTGGTCAGGCTTTTTTATCTTTTAAAGAAAAACTGCTCATAACCTGAGGGTCCACTTGCCATGCTCTCACCCGAGGTGGTGTTTGAGGTGGAACTTGGGCAGGAAACGAGATAGGATAGGTGCCCTCCCCACTTCTACCCCCTCCCTGTCTTTACAATCTGTTCTTCAGTCCAGAGCATTGGTCTGCTTCTACCCACGTGTCCTTCCTCTGAGACCTCAACTGACAGGAGCTTCCCACTGGCTCAGAATAAACTCTAGAGCTGACTTCTGGCTCCACCACCTGTAAGCTGTGTGATTTCAGGCAAATAAATGAAAACTCAAGTGTCCTCATCCGTCAAATGGGGAGAACGGCTCCCTCTCAGTGGCTGTGAGGATTCAGGAAAGTGGTGTGTTAGCTCCTGCCAACTGTGTGAACAGCACTCTCTCTCCCTCTGTCCTGTCTTGGTCCATGCCTCATATGACATTCCTATCAGTCCCTTCCTCTCTGCAGCCACCACCACATGGCATGAGAGACCTTGGAGCTCAGGACGGCCTTCCTGCACTCTGTCCTTGCTGTTCTCAGCTGACATCCAGGCCAATAATAAACTGATGTGACTGAGCACCTGGAAGCCCAGGCTTACCCGGGACACCCTCCCAGCCCTTGCTCTCTCACAACCTCTTCGTTTCTTGTAGACTGTGGTCTGAGAAGGGACACTAAGGAGCCACCTGAAAAGGGAAGGCATCCAGAGGAAAAGGGCAGAAGGACTCAGTGCCCATAATCTCCACCATTATGATTTGCTCTTGACCTTCTCCAGAAGCAGAATGGCTATGGCACAGAGGGGCCAGACCCACAGGCCACTGGGCTGTTTTCCCTAAACCCCTTCCTGGCATCTAATGTGAGATCCTCAAGCTGTATCAATGGCTCATATGGCCTTACTGGGGTCCCTGTAAAGATGGGACTATCCAACCTATTCATTTAAAAAACTTAATTCTTAAAGTTTTTATTTATTAATTTTAGAGAGAGAACACAGAGCAAGGTGGGGAGGAGCAGGAAGCATCCACTGGTAGTTGCTTCTCCCATGTGCCTTGAGCAGCAGAGCTTGGGGTTTCTAACCAGCAACCTCAGCATTTCCAGCTCAATGCTTTATTCACTGCACCACCACAGGTCAGGCTATTTATTGATTTTAGAGAGCAAGAGGAAGGTGAGTAGGGGAGACAGACAGAGGCTGAGAAAGAGAAACAATGATGTGTTGTTCAACTTATTTAAGCATTTAATAGTTGCTTCTGACATGTGTCCTGACCAGGGATCAAACCCACAACCTTTTTATATTGGGAGGACACTCTAACCCACTGAGGTACCCAGCCAGGGCTCCACCCTATTCATTTTGTAAGCTAGCTCTCAATATGCCAATGTGGGTTATCTGTGTCCATGCTAAGAACTGGGACACCTTCCAGTGCGTGATGACCTGGGCCTCCTTCACCTGCCCGCCTGGAACACAGGGGACAATGAACTTTTGAGGACACAGTGGATTCCTGAAACGGGCCATCAAGCCTAGAAATACTTGAGCTTTCCTGCTGATTAAGCTTAAGCTCAATGGAATGCTGAAGCTTCTTCCTAAAACAGGCCTTCTTAGAATTATAAACTATAATGTGCTATTTCCTTACCTCTCTTTCTTCAACAATAGCCAGCTACCTGTCTTTGTAAACACAACAACCATTACTTGATAGACACCAGACAGTGGCCACAGACAGAATCAGGACCCCAAACATAGACCCTACATTTCTCCATTTAACAACAGATCCCAAACCAAAAGTAGGACCCTGGACTCTAAGCCCCAAACCAAACACTGTTTGTTCTCCAGACCCAAGTCAGACCCTAGAACCCAAATGCCTGACACCAGAGACTGACACAAGATATTGGACACCAGATGCCCCGCATTACATCTTATGGGTAGAGCTGTGTGTGGGCCTCATACTGGAAACCTGGACATGGAGACACACACAGAGGGACCCCACACACCAGATGCCACAGAACTCATTACAGACCTCAGAGACTGAATCCACATCTGTAACTGAGACCCCACAGCCGAACTCCAGACATGGAGCCAGACAACGCACCCAAGTTTCCACATGACAGATGCAGAGGCTGAACCGGATCCTCACAATGTAAACACAGCTGGGACTCGATACAGAAAACTCATGACTCTGAGTCCAAGCAGCTAGCTTCTCAGATGTGTTTTCATGCTGCTAAATGAGGGAGCACTACATAATTCCACCAAACCCTACAAAAATTAACCCAAACAGCTGACAATGAACAAAATAATGGTAATTCTACCTGGCAGAGGTCCACGTCTCAGCTGCAGCACTTTCCTGAAGTCAGTTTCTCATCTTTTGTCTCCACATGTCCAGCTCATCGATAGTGTGGGGGATAAAAAACAAACAAACATATTTTTCCTCGTACCTTATAAGTCTCAATAGCTGTGGTAATAATCAAAGGAACTTAATCAGATGAACAAGAGATACCCAACATACAATACAAGCTCAATGTGAATTTATATTCCAAAGAACACAAGACAGTGAAGTAATGGATAGTCTCACAGGAAGAAGGCTGTGCCTTGTGAAAGTAAGGGGTCATGCCCGTAAGCTCTGGGTCCAGGCATTGTGGAAGGGGTCTCGCCTGACACAGGGAGTCCTGTCACATTGGTTCTGTTCCCTGTGAGCATAGGAAATGGGCCCACCAGAGAGAAGGGGGTCCTGTCACATCAGCTCTGGAACCTGTGAGTGTGAGGAGAGGTCCCTCCCTGAGAGAGTAAGGAGGGCATCACGTCATTTTTGATCCACGTGAGTGCAAGAAAAGGTCTTTCCCTGAGAGCATAGGGCATCCCGTCACACATACTCTGTTATTTGGCGGTGTGGAAGGGTCACAACTGAGAGAGTAGAGGGTCTGGGTTTGATCACATTGCCTCTGGTCCCTGTGATGTTAAAAGGGGGTCCTACCACAGGAGTCATGGTACAGCAGAGTTGGGTCTTCTGACTGGTGTGGGGCCCCACCTAGGAGGGGGTAAGGTGAGCTTTGGATTTTGTCTCCGTGGAGAAGAGTCCCACCTGGGAGAGTGGTGAGCTTTCTCCCACACACTTTAGTTCCTACCATTATGGAGACACAGACATCCAGAGCTGGGGGTGATGGGAGGCACCTTAAACATTTACTGTGTCCCTGCAACATGACAAAGGCAGATGCTCCGTAAATGGGTGCTGTTCCCATGGTGCACACTAGCTGCTTTTGTGAAAGAGAGGGACAGACAAGAAGGGAGAGATGACAAGCATCGATTCTTAGTTACAGCACCTTAGTTGTTCATTGATTGCTTTCTCATATGTGCCTTGACCGGGGGCGGGGGGGGGGGCTACAGCAGAGTGAGTGACCCCTTGCTCAAGCCAGCGACCTTGGGCTCAATCTGGTGAGCCTTGCTCAAATCAGATAAGCTCATGCTCAAGCCGGGGACCTTGGGTTTTTTTTTTTTAATCTTTTTTTTTCTTTTCTTTTTTTGTATTTTTCTGAAGCTAGAAATGGGGAGAGACAGACAGACTCCCGCATGTGCCCGACCGGGACCCACCCAGCACGCCCACCAGGGGGCGACGGTCTGCCCATGGGGGGGGTGATGCTCTGCCCACCAGGGGGTGATGCTCTGCCCCTCTGGGGCGTCGCTCTGTCATGACCAGAGCCACTCTAGTGCCTGGGGTAGAGGCCAAGGAGCCATCCCCAGCGCCCGGGCCATCTTTGCTCCAATGGAGCCTCGGCTGCGGGAGGGGAAGAGAGAGACAGAGAGGAAGGAGAGGGGGAGGGGTGGAGAAGCAGATGGGTGCTTCTCCTGTGTGCCCTGGCTGGGAATTGAACCCGGGACTCCTGCACGCCAGGCCTACGCTCTACCACTGAGCCAACCGGCCAGGGTGACCTCGGGTTGTTTTTTTTTTTGCATTTTTCCGAAGCTGGAAACAGGGAGAGACAGTTAGACAGACTCCTGCATGCGCCCGACCGGGATCCACCCGGCATGCCCACCAGGGGGCGATGCTCTGCCCATCCTGGGCATTGCCATGTTGCAACCAGAGCCACTCTAGCGCCTGAGGCAGAGGCCACAGAGCCATCCCCAGTGCCCGGGCCATCTTTGCTCCAATGGAGCCTTGGCTGTGGGAGGGGAAGAGAGAGACAGAGAGGAAGGAGGGGGGGGTGGAAAAGCAAATGGGCGCTTCTCCTATGTGCCCTGGCCAGGAATCAAACCCGGGTCCCCTGCACGCCAGGCCAATGCTCTACCACTGAGCCAACCGGCCAGGGCCCGGGTCATTTAGTTTTAAAACTAAAATAAATGTTAACTGAGAAACTTCTTCTCTTTCAATGAGAGAAAGAATTTACATACCACCTTGCATTGACTATAGTTCCTCCCCCTTCCTGGATTTTTTTTTCTGAAGTTGGAAATGGGAGGCAGTCAGACAGACTCCTGCATGTGCCTGACCGGGATCCACCCGGCACGCCCACCAGGGGATGATGCTCTGCCATCTGGGGCGTTGCTCTGTTGCAACCAGAGCCATTCTAGCACCTGAGGCAGAGGCCATAGACCCATTCTCATCTCCCAGGCCATCTTTGCTCCAATGGAGCCTTGACTGCAGGAGGGAAAGAGAGAGACAGAAAGGCAGGAGAGGGGGAGAGGTGGAAAAGCAGATGGGCGCTTCTCCTGTGTGTCCTGGCTGGGAATCAAACCTGGGACTCCTGCACACTAGGCAGACACTCTACCACTGAGCCAACCAGCCAGGGCCCCTTCCTGGAATATTGAGGGGAAAATATCTGTAAGCAAAGGAAGGAAGATGAACCCTGAAAGATTGTAAATATATTTGGTTGTGTTGCCTTGAAAGTCTTAATGTTTCTGTGTGTCCCCTAAACAAATGTTGTAAGCTTATGCCATGATGTCATGCTCTCCTCAGCCCATGTGTGACACACAGGTATATAACCAGCTCCTGAGATGTATTTGGTGCACACAATTTGTGTCTGCAAATGTACTGTGTCAGCATATGCGGCTGGAATATTAAATAAATCTCCTTAAATAAAACCCTTCAAAACTCATCTGGACTTGTTGTCTCTCCATAAACCCACAGAAGTAAGGTACAGTACTTTTCAGCATCTGGGGTATGCTACTTTACAATAGTAATTAAATATATAGAAATAAAAATGTTGTAAAGTACTACCACCATCTTGGCTGCTTCTACTCTCCTCCACGTGGCCTTTCTCTGCTCTCCTCCAGCATGGGCTCCTCTGCCCCATCTTATAGTGTAGAGATCAAAACCCTTAATGCAATATACAAACAAGAAAGTCTCTGATACAAAGCCACTTATCTGAGGCATAAATGGGATTCCTCATAAGAGTGAACCATTCCCTATCATGCAACAGTCAAGGGTGTGAGGAAAAGTTTAGGTTTCAAACTAAGCCTTAGGTTATAAGGACACTGCCTGCTTACAACCTGTCCCCCACATCCAATACAAACTATAAGCAAGCAAACATATATATTATATTTGCAAACTTATTTGACCCATAGAGCTCTTTTTATCTATATATAACTTCACACACACATTAACTGGGCCCGGTGCAAAGGGCATGGTCTTGCCTATCATATCCCTATACACTAGATTAGCTCCCACTGAGAGGGTGTAGTCTTATTCACTTACCTTAGTAGCTTTTAATATTATACCCTAACATTTTTATATATTTTCTATAGTTTCTATATTTCTATATATTTAATTACTATAACATTATATTGCTGTAACATTCTCCCCCTTGATCCTGATGAGCTATAAGCTTTCTGGCTTCTGGTGCTTATCCAGTCATGCTTGTTGTGTTCATGTTGGCAGGAAGGTAGATATTGATGGGAAAAGAGAGGGAAGAGTTTCACATTGTATTTTATGAAACTCCAGGGAGAAGCCTCAGGATTTCATTTGGTCTAATCTGATAAAAGGCTCTAGTATTCATAGGGTTGATTGCACATTAAAGGAATCCATTGTGTCATGAAAAGTCCATTGGCCTCATCAACCCTCTAGCCTCAGGTTTGGGAAGAGTTTTCCCAAGGCACTGCTGGTCAGGTGTTTTGGAGAAGCAAGAGAGAAATGGTTCCATTGTAAAAGATGCACCATGGGAGTCAAAAGTGAGTGGGAAACACTGTGAGTTTCAGAGTTGAAATATATTATGGTTAAAAAAAAGTAGTCCTTACTAGGTGTGAAAAATAGAAACATGATCCGTAGAGAGATCTGGGACTTTTTCTTTGTTTTCCTGTCTTTTTTTTCTGTGTTTTTGTTGAGAGAAATGTACTAGGCATGTGCAGATGTATCACACCATTTCTCATTGGATTTTAATGTTTTTACATTGATTTGAGAAAGAGAAAGAGAGAGGAGCTTATTTCTCCACTTAGTTGTTCCATTTAGTTGTGAACTTCTTGTTTGCTTCTCTTAGGTGCTGAGACCTGGGATGGAACCCAGAACCTTGACACACGGGAAGGACACTCCATGCACTGAGACATCTGGTCAGGGCACCATAGGTTTATTTGTTTTTTATTTTATTATTATTTTTAAGTTGAAAAAAATTTAGAATTCCAATTGCAATGTATGTTTCAGGTTATTTAAAATGGTATTTAAAAACTAAGTAAAAGGACTTTCTGTTTTATCTGTTAATACTGATATCAAGGTTAACTGTTATAAGAGTAGGAAACATGGGTTAATTTCAAATCTTTAAAGTTTGTTGTGGGTCAAATAAGTTTGTAAATATATATGATGTATATGTTTGTATGCTTATAGTTTGCATTGAGTGTGGAGCACAGGCTGTGAGCAGACAGGGTCCTTATAGCCTAAGGCAGGGGTTCAGAAACTTTTTGGCTGAAAGAGATATGAACACCACATATTTTAAAATGTAATTTCATGAGAGCCATACAATGACCTGTGTATATTACGCATGATCCAATAAAAATATGGTGTTGTCCCAGAGGACAGCTGTGATTGGCTTCAACCACCTGCAACCATGAACATGAGCAGTAGAAAATGAATGGATTGTAATACATGATAATGTTTTATATTTTTAATGTTATTATTCTTTTTTTATTAAAGATTTGTCCGCGAGCCAAATGCAGCCATCAAAAGAGCCACATCTGGCTCGCAAGCCATAGGTTACTGACCACTGATCTCTACAATTTAAGCTGCAATAACCAAAAAAAGCCATTGTCATTTTTTCTTCTTTCTAAATTTTAATTATTAATATTAGAGAGAGAAAAAGGATGAGACAGACAGTCAGAAACACCAATCTCTTTGTGTATGTGCCCTGACCCAGGATCAAACCTATGACATTAGTGTATGGGTGTAATGCTCTAACCCAGTGCTAGTCAACAGGGCCCCTACTGCCCACTAGTGGGCATTCCAGCTTTCATAGTGGGTGGTAGCGGAGCAACCAAATGGCACCAGGATTACATACTAATCGACTAACAATTGACCAGTCAGGATCAGGACAGCGGTCAGACTCTGTTACAGGGTTTTGTATTGGGACCACATTGAACCTCTTTTGCAACCACCTGGCCCACATCTGCAAGTGGCCAGGTACCTAATCCCGGGTTCACACTCACAGCCCCAGCAGTTTATGACCGCTATTGTTGCCCAAAAACTAGCAGTTTGTCGTTTTATTACCCTGTAGCAGAGACAAAGAACTTCATGGTTCAACACTTCTTTCTATGACAGAAAATGCCGGACAATGGAGACACCAATTAACTCATATTTTCACCTCGATTCCCAGATTTTAGGGTAATATGGTGACATTCTAGGAACCCCCTCTTGGACTGCCAAAACTAGCTGATATCTTGCTACTTGGCCCTGATCGCAAAGAAGTGATGCCATTGGCCAACACTCGCTACATAAAATTTTATAAAATGCACAACCACGGATACTCACTAAGTTAGTCTTGTCTCGACAAACTCTCGCTCAACTATGATACTTGTAACATCGTGACCACGCAACCGACTTCAAGCGTATAAGTTTTGTTCACGTTTTGTATGTGAAGCTAAATCATTACATAATCAAAACTAAAGCCAGTACGTAGTTAGATTTCTGAGAGCAAGCACGTACTTACAGCTTCAAACAAAATATTGTGAAATATCATGAGCCCATGTCTCAAGAAAAATACACACGCGGCTATTCACCAGAGTATCTGAAGATGCGTTTCATAAAATCTGTTACAAATAAACAACATTCAATGTGTTTATTGTGCCATAAAACATTATCCAATGAGGCAATGAAGCCAAGTCAATGGTGAGAACATCTTTCTACAAAGCATCCAAATGACAAGGAAAAGCTCATTGAATATTATTTTCTGGAAATATATAAAAAATTTTAAAATTATTCAACTATCGTTGCATCATTTAAGAAACAACATACAGGCCCTGGCCGGTTGGCTCAGTGGTAGAGCATCAGCCTGGCGTGCAGAAGTCCTGGGTTCGATTCCCGGCCAGGGCACACAGGAGAAGCGCCCATCTGCTTCTCCACCCCTCCCCCTCTCCTTCCTCTCTGTCTCTCTCTTCCCCTCCCGCAGCCAAGGCTCCATTGGAGCAAAAATGGCCTGGGCACTGGAGATGGCTCCTTGGCCTCTGCCCCAGGTGCTAGAGTGGCTCTGGTTGCAACAGAGCGATGCCCTGGAAGGGCAGAGCATCGCCCCCTTGTGGGCAGAGCATCGCCCCCCTGGTGGGCGTGCCCGGTGGATCCCATCGGGTGCATGCGGGAGTCTGTCTGACTGTCTCTCCCCATTTCCAGCTTCAGAAAAATACAAAAAAAAAAAAAAAAAGAAACAACATACAATGAATGAAGAAGGATTAATTGCCACTTATTTGAAAAATAATTGCAAAAAGTAGTAAAAGCTATAATATTGGAGAAACTGTAATAATACCATCTCTAAAAGAATTTATCTCAACAGTAATGCATCAGAATACACCTCAAATTTTAAAAAGTTGCCCCTAAGTCAGGGGTCCCCAAACTTTTTACACAGGGGGCCAGTTCACTGTCCCTCAGACCATTGGAGGGCCGGACTATAAAAAAAAACTATGAACAAATCCTATGCACACTGCACATCTTATTTTAAAGTAAAAATAAACAAAATGGGAACAAATACAATATTTAAAATAAAGAACAAATAAATTTAAATCAACAAACTGACCATATTTCAATGAGAACTTTGCTCCTCTCACTGACTGCCAATAAAAGAGGTGCCCCTTCCAGAAGTGCGGCGGGGCCAGATAAATGGCCTCAGGGGGCCACATGTGGCCTGCAGGCCGTAGTTTGGGGACCCCTGCCCTAAGTGATAGCACAGTAAAAGCGATGAATTGATAAAATGGCAGTTAATGTTGAAAACAAACATAAGTATTCTCCAAAACTCTTCATTTTCCATGCAATTGGACAAATCTATCATTGAAGATAATGATGCTTTATTGATGGCATATGTATGCTATTTTGATAAAAACAATATATTATGAGAAGAAATGCCATTCACAATAAATCTCATCACAGACACAAAAGGATTATCGATATTTAATACTGTGAGAACATACTTTACAAAAAAGACTATTCCTTTGAATAATATTGTTGCATGTGCTACTGATGGAGCACCATCAATGGTAGGTCGCTGTTGACCAAGGGCGCACCACAAAGACTCTAGACCCAAGTGTGTGGGTAAAACAGAAGAAAAAGTTTATTACACTCGCGAGCGGGCTCAAGGCAAGGAGGGGGCCAAGAGCACTCTCAGTCTTTTTGCAAGGGCTTTTATACTTTGGTAGGCAAGCAAGCAACCGTTTACAGAAGCTGAGTTGTCAGTTAGTCGTTAACCCTTATCCTATCTCTATCTTTATCAGGAACACATACCTATTCGCGTAAGCAGGTTGGGGTCCAGCTGCCTCCTGTGAACTAGCTCTAAGCAAATTTCTAAGTGGCTTATGGTAGGGAGCGGTCAATTCCTGCTTTCTTTAATTTTAGTCAAAAGGTCAAGCAGAATTTTTCCACTCACGGTTACAGTCGCTATCATGGATTTGTTGCTTATTTGAAGCAAAAAGTGCCAAATGTTTTATGTATTCATTGTGTGGTGTGCAGACAACGTCTTCTAGGAAAACATCTAAGAACAGGTCTCCGTTCATCATTAACTACAATAATTCGAGCCATAAACAAGATCAAATCCAAAGCAAAGAATGATAGAATGTTTCGGTCACTTTACCAGGGCAATAATAAAGATTTTATTAAGTTACTATTGCACACAGAAGTTCAGTGGCTGTCAAAGGGTACATCTTTGGCTAGATTTGTAGCATTATATGATAGAGTTGAGGAGCCACTGAGCCATTTCACCCACAGGTGTTATAAAGTACCAAAGGCTACAGATTTAATATTAATATTTTAGGAGGCTTGGCAAACATTTTATTAATTTGGGTTAAGAGAAATTGTGAGAATAGTCTCTGTGCTGTGTGATTAGCATAACTAGGATGGCTCTTGCCATTGTATTGTAAATGAAAAGAGAAGGAAGCATAGATTCCCTGACATTCCACTACACCTGTGGGGAAAGAAGTGAATGGCTAGCCAGGTGCAGGAAGGGAAAAGCCAAAATAAACCTTTTCTTATAGCAATGAGCCATTTGCGGGCATTTGTCCCCACGGAAACTACCTCTCTTATGTAAATGCATGTGGTTAATATCTCTGACTCTGGACAGAGAGATGGCGAATGAACACTAGAAAATATAGGAAGGCCTTTTAATATGTAAAGAGATATCTTTCTAACATTGTGTTGACTTGTAAATTTTGTTTTCTCCAAAATGATGTATGGTTTGCAAATTGAATGTGATCCTATCATGTTAAAGGACATATGACTATAACCAATAGCGGTAAGGGGCTCCTAATTGCAATTTTTGCTTCTGTATTTCCCATTTACAAAACTATAAAAACTAAGTAGAACAAAGAGTCGGCGCGCTCTCCGTCAGATTTCTGTCAGAGTTCCCGCCGCTTGGCCAAGCTAGACAATAAAGCTTTAATGTGTAAAAGACGGACCTTGCTCCTGTCTTCCATATTTCGGGTCCCTTCAAATTTGGATTAACATTTGGTGCATTGGCCGGGAAGGAGCCGTCGGTCTGCACATTGGAGCTTTATTGTCCAACCCCGGGTAAGTAGAAACAAGGTCGTGACCATTTTGGTTGCCACGTGCGCTCTGGCTGACGGGCCGGGAAGGAGCCGGTGGCCGGTTTCCCCTCAGACGTGAGGTTGGGAAACTTTGGTGGGGGCACCCCGCATTTAGGGAACCCCGTTTGAGTTTAGATATTCCGAGCTCGAGAGCAGGTGATGGCGCCTATTTGTTTATCTGTTTTTGCTGTTTGTCTGTTTTTTTTTTGCTGTTTGTCTATCTGTTTTTGTCACTGCGATTCGTCAGTTTTTAGAGTGTGGAGAAAGGGGGTGGGCGTCAGGGGCTGCCCGTGTGTGGTGGTTTTGGGAATTCCCATGTGTTTTCCCGGTGGACCCACCTGTTGCCCGAGGGGCTTCCCACACCCGCTTGGTTTCCTCCGCGTGTGCTTGTTATGGGCCCCTCCCCTTGCCACGGGTGCCCGGCTAGCCGAGGATGCATGCTCTCTCTCACCGCGCGGTTCAGCGGCCGCCTCTGGCGTCCTAGGGCTAGTTGTGTGGGGCGCTCCCCAGCCCGGGGTCATTGTGAGAGAAGTGCCTTTCAGCGCGTGGGGAAGAGGAAACTGTGTGAGCAGGCGGCGGCAGGGTTTGGCGGGTCCTGCCCCAGCGAGATTGGACAGTGTTTGGCTGGGGGGAAGAGAAGGGCCCAGTCAGCATCCTGGGGCTTTGGGACTGGTGAAGCCTTTGATTCTAGGAAATACCGGAGAAGATCTCCTGGTTTTGGAACCAAGAATGTGTCAGTGGCTTTGGGAGCCCAGTGTGTTTGCTTGTCGGCTGGTGCAAATCTTGAATAAAGGTGTTGGGCAGATAAAATATATTATGCTCACTTTGTTAAAGATGGCGCTGCCCACGTGGAGGCTGTTGCCCAGGTGATATTAATGTGTGTCTCTGTGGGCTGTGAGCAGGCAGAATTCTTGTAGCCTGGGGCTTGGTTTTGGGATTAAGCCTTCACAGCCCTTTTTGATGTGGGGTGGTACAATCCCATCATGTCTCTGATAAGTGACTTTGTATTAGAGACTTCCCTATTTTGTATATTGGATTAGAGGATTGGATTTCTACACTATAAAATGAGGGCAGAACAGGAGCTTGCTCTCTTGGTTCCTGAGATTAACTTTAGAGAGAGCAGAGAAAGGCCACGTGGAGGGGGCCGGGAGAGGCGGCCAGGATGGTGGAGTGCTGAGTGAGGGGCCGGCTTGTGCAGAGTTTATGCAAAGAGAAGGGAGAAGATGGGGAGCAGAAGTGGATAGGTCTGATGAGCAGGAACCTTTGATTCTGGGAAGCTCGGATAGGTCAGTAGCTTTGTGAGCACTGAATGTGAGTGGGTTTTGAAGCCTGGTGTGTGTGCATTTTTGCTTGCCCACTGCGCAAGCTAGGATTAAAGATGATATCATCCCTACAAACTTCTAATTTTAATTGGAGTAAATATAGTGCGCTCATTTAAATTTAAATTGAATAAAATGTGAATCCTAAAACTTGCTAATTTTGGCCAAACTGCTTCAAACTTTAGGCTGCAACACTTAAAACAGGGTGAATTTACCTAACAAAGGTGTAGATTTTCATTAATAATATAGAAAAATAATGTCCACTGGAAATAATGTACTGGAATTTTCCAGCCTTATTGTGCACTTTAATTTGCCTGTTAATTAATAGAACTGTTTTAATAAGTTTGGAAATGTTACTTGAAAATGCATTTACTATGTTTTGTTAAGTTAACATAAAGACAAGTATTACTTACAATTTTGAAGTAAAGATATTATAAAGTATACTCAACAAATGCTTAAAAATCTGTGTGGTGACAAGGAAGAAAGAAGAGCCACCCTAAGCAAGGTTCTAATTCCATTGGTAAATACAGGAGAGAGTTAAGATTCTGTTAAAAATCTAAACTTGCTTCAGGAGTTAAGCTGTCTAACATGACTACATACTACCTCTTTCTCTTTAAAGACCGGTCGAAATTAATCTTTCATGGCACTAAGCTACTGTACCAATTTATAATACCTCTCTAATAGTATTAATACATTGAATACTTTGTTATTGTTATATGGGTTACTTAAATACATTTGTTTTTGTATTCCTGATAGTATCTCACCGCTGCAAGCGTGCATTGTGCAAGTATGTGCTAAAACTTGTTTTAATTTGTTGAATGAATGTTTTACATGCATCAGAACAGCTTATTCTTTAAATATTTATTCTGAATGAAAGGTCTATGTAATTCTGACATTCAGGTTTTTTTATATTTAAGTTTATTACAATAAATCTGTTTGTTTCCTTTAGTGTAAAGAAAAAACTCTCATTCTTAAAAAGGTGCAAATGTAAAATTTAGGAAAAAAATAACTAGAACCATGAAAAAATGTTTACCAATAGGTTTGCTAATTATTTTGAAATTGGGACTTTGTTTTGTTTTGTTTTTAATAGTAATCAAAATAATGCGGTACTAGAAAAGTTCTGGGGAAAGTCAGTTTTACTTTAAAATAAGAATCTGCTGTATTTTATTGTTTTCAATAAAAATTCATGTTTTGGACCTTTTAAAAATTTTCTCTTAAACACTAATGTACAGGTTGATTCAGCAACTGAGAGACTCTGAAATCCTACAAAAGATGCCAAACTTCTTTTCTCTTCCTGCAAACTTCTACCTTCTTTTATTTAGTCCAGCTGATAATGCTGTTTTGTCTTTTTCCAATCAGCCCTAGGTATATGAAAAAAGTTTATATAGGCAGATGGGGACCCTCAAACCCCTCAACAAGATCTTCTGAGCATGGCATTTAAGGTCTATAATGACCAAGAGAGGAACAGAAAAGGCAGACAGAGCCAAAAAGAGATCAGGTAAAATACCAGCTCTTGGCATACACCCATAAAGGCTCCAATGCCCTCGAGAGACTTCATAGGACTCCCACCAGGGCCCTGCTTTAAGAGTGGAAAGGAAGGTCATTGAGCTAAAGTCTGCCAGGCTTCTCAACCCCCACCAGGGACATGCCTTTACTATGGAAAAAAGGGACACTGGAAGGTAAGCTGCTCCCTCACTCCTCCAAGGGAGGGTTCAGTCTCTTCTAGCCCTGCTCTGGCTACCTGTGACCTGACCTTGCCAGCCTATTGAGGCTTGCCACTGAAGACTAAAGGTGCCCAGGGCTATCGGCCCCATCTCACGTCACTGTGGATGAGCCTAGGGTATTTCTTCCAAGTAGCAGGTAAACTGATCTCCTTTCTTATGGACACAAGGGCTACCCACTATGCCTTGCCTGAATATTCAGTTTTTTTTATTCATCCCTCGAAGATCTCTGTTGTGAGTGTTGATAAGTCTTATTTTCTGCTGCTTTGTTTAATATTTAGTGTTTCCTTTATTCCTCTTGCTTCAATTCCCCATGCCTATTTTAGGCTGGGACTTACTCCTAATTTAGATGAACTTACCTCTGCTACCCAGGATAGTGTATCCATTATCACCATGCCATAATTGCAGAGCTCCAGAGAAAGGCACCCTGGGTTCACCTCTCCAGTTTAAAGAAAACAGAAGCTCCGTTTTCATGCATGCTGCAGATAGCTTTTCCAGTCTACCTGGGTCATTGCCAGCTGGGAGCAGCAGTCATTGGGACTTTGACGCTAACTGCAGAGTGTAGAAGTGTGACGGCAATTCCAGTGCCATGTGGACTTTTCCTGAATGTGGACTTTTCCTGGACGCCTCCTGGGACAATTTTTGATGGACTGAACTGGAGTTGGGTTGCATTTGCGGAGATTTGGAATGGTGTTGGTGCCACCTTGGACTTGGTGAACACTTTAAGGACATTACTCTTTTATAAATTCTTGTTGTATTAGCTTAAAGAGTTTGCTTAAAGGCTTTAATCACTGTGATGTATTAGTATACTTGTTTTGGGTATCTGTAGCATTGGCTATACTAATTTTGTGTTTTGTTCTGTATTTTTCCAGTCTGCCTTCAAATCCGAACATGGGAATTCAAATAAGTAAGAATCACAACACACAACTTTGAAATTTTAATATCTTTTGGAAACCGAAATATAAGCAGGGTTTTTTTTTATATCCAGGGGACAGGTGCTGGGCTTAACCACCCATCTCACCTGCCCAGTTAACAAATAGAGCAATACCTGATTATTGCTTATCCCACCCTGGTCAAATGCCAGCTAGGGGCCGTCAACCTCCTGGTCTGCCGACCTACATTTCAGCCTACCTACCAGCCTCTCCCCTTGGTAGATACCGCGTCTTATCTTCCCATTCAGAGGGGGGAATGAGGAGCCGCTGAGCCATTTCACCTGCAGATGTTGTAAAGTACCAAAAGGCTACAGAATTAATATTAATATTTTAGGAGGCTTGGAGAACATTTTATTAATTTGGGTTAAGGTGTGCAGAGAAATTGTGAGAATAGTCTCTGTACTGTGTGATTAGCATAACCAGTATGGCTCTTGCCATTGTATTGTAAATGAAAAGGGAAGGAAAGCATAGATTCCCTGACATTCCACCACACCTGTGGGGAAAGGAGTGAATGGCTAGCCAGGTGCAGGAAGGGAAAAGCCAAAATAAACCTTTTCTTATAACTATGAGCCATTTGCGGGCATTTGTCTCCACAGAAACTACCTCTCTTATGTAAATGCATGTGGTTAATACGTCTGACTCTGGACAGAGAGATGGCGGATGAACACTAGAAAATATAGGAAGGCCTTTTAATATGTAAAGAGATATCTTTCTACCATTGTGTTGACTTGTAAATTTTGTTCTCTCCAAAATAATGTATGGTTTGCAAATTGAACGTGGTCCTATCATGTTAAAGGACATATGACTATAACCAATAGCGGTAAGGGGCTCCTAATTGCAATTTTTGCTTCTGTACTTCCCACTTACAAAACTATAAAAACTAAGTAGAACAAAGGGCCGGCGCGCTCTCCGTCAGATTTCTGTCGGAGTTCCCGCTGCTTGGCCAAGCTAGACAATAAAGCTTTAATGTGTAAACGATGGACCTTGCTTCTGTCTTCCATAATTCGGGTCCCTCCGAATTTGGATTAACAGAGTCATACAGTTTTTGGAAAGTAATAGTGAAGCCAATCTGTGTCAACAGTTAAAAACAGGAAAGAATGGTGCCTTTTACTTGGCAGATATTTTCAAGAGATTTAATGATGTCAATTTGCAGCTTCAAGGAGCTAATAAAACTTTGATAGGTTGCCAAAGTATTGTGCTATTATTTATTGACAAACTTGAACTACTTCATCATAATCTATTGAAGAGAGAATTTCATCAATTTCCTCAATTATCATCTATAAAAGATGACGTAACTCCAGATGATATTGACAGATTGAGTAACCACCTCAACAAACTTAAATTGGACATGGAAAAACAATTTGAAGATATTTTGAAATTGAAGGTATATGACTGGATGAAAAATCCTTTTACCACAAATATTGAAGAGGCTGATACAACTTGCCAAGAAGAACTATTAGAAACTAGATATGATGAAGAAAGTAAACATAAATTCGACAGTAGTAGATATGAAAACCCATGGCAAAATAAAACAATGCTGGTCTTCTATACAAATATGTGGGAAATGGTATTCAGTTTATTGATACCTTTCCCCACCTCATATCTTATGGAATCAGGATTTACTGCTGTTAATCATATTATGACAAAAGAAACCACCTAAATTTCTGAAAGGGGAAACCTTTGCTTGTTCCTCACAAATATTGAACCGAATATTCAATATTTAGTTTCCCAGCATCAACATCAGGGATCCCACTAATAATTCAATTAATTAATGTAATTTCTTTTTTTTTTTTGTATTTTTCTGGAGCTGGAAATGGGGAGAGACAGTCAGACAGACTCCCACATGCACCCGACCAGGATCCACCTGGCACGCCCACCAGGGGCAAAGCTCTGACCACCAGGGGGCAATGCTCTGCCCCTCTGGGGCGTCACTCTGCTGCGACCAGAGCCACTCTAGTGCCTGGGGCAGAGGCCAAGGAGCCATCCCCAGCGCCCAGGCCATCTTTGCTCCAATGGAGTCTTGGCTGCGGGAGGGGAAGAGAGAGACAGAGAGGAAGGAGGGGGGGTGGAGAAGCAAATGGGCACTTCTCCTATGTGCCCTGGCCGGGAATCGAACCCAGGTCCCCTGCACGCCAGGCCAACGCTCTACCGCTGAGCCAACCGGCCAGGGCCAACTAATGTAATTTCTATGTATTCAAAGTATAAATAAATAGATTTAACTATAGTAAGTTGTTTTATAAAGATTTATTTTGCCAAACAGCAAAAATTGGATGTAAAGTACCTGGTAAGTAATTATTATTATATGCTTTAATTGGCTAAAACTCTGTTTTATAAAAATTTTTTCTTTTTTTTAAAGAAGCTGAAAATGGGGAGAGACAGTCAGACAGACTCCCGCATGCGCCCGACCGGGATCCACCCGGCACGCCCACCAGGGGCGAAGCTCTGCCCACCAGGGGGTGATGCTCTGCCCCTCCGGGGCATCGCTCTGCAGTGACCAGAGCCACTCTAGCACCGGGGGCAGAGGCCAAGAAGCCATCCCCAGCGCCTGGGCCATCCTT
Source organism: Saccopteryx leptura (assembly GCF_036850995.1). Lineage (NCBI taxonomy): Eukaryota > Metazoa > Chordata > Mammalia > Chiroptera > Emballonuridae > Saccopteryx > Saccopteryx leptura. The sequence continues at coordinate 221,093 of NW_027095737.1, forward strand.
GCTCCAATGGAGCCTTGGCTGCGGGAGGGGAAGAGAGAGACAGAGAGGAAGGAGGGGAGGTGGAGAATCAAATGGGCGCTTCTCCTATGTGCCCTGGCCGGGAATTGAACCCGGGTCCTCCGCACGGCAGGCCAACGCTCTACCGCTGAGCCAACCGGCCAGGGCCTGCTTTATAAATTTTATAAAGTAAAGTTACTTTCCTATTTTATAAATCACCATTACTGTGGAACCAGTGGGCAGTTAGAAAGTTTTACTACTAACAGAGATAAAAATGTGGGTGGTAGTTATAAAAAGGTTGACTACCTCTACTCTAACCTACTGAGCTCTCTGGTAAGAGCAAGCTATTGTCTTTTGGTGGGAAAAAATACTAGAGAAAACCTGAGTTAACAAAAAATAAAATAATAATCTATCTGCTGTGGTGATAACACTAAAAGAAGTCTTTTCTTTGCTCTTGACAGTCAGGGGCATAAACACTATTTTTAATTGTTTAGCAAAAAGTGACATCTTTCCTAACATGGTCTTTTTTTCTTGTGTTGTGACAGCAGTCCAGACTGAGAGACCTTCTAAATTCTGGGCATCCAGAATTTATCTGAGCCTGAGTCACCACTTACAAGCTAGGATATTTTGTTCACAGAACACCTCCCAGGGTATTTGTTTCATCACTTACAAATTTTCTCAGTTTTATAGCTGAGAACATGCATTGCTGAAGGACCAAGACTTAGGTCTCAGCTCTGCCTTCAAAAAAGCTGAGATATTGAACCTTGCCATGATCAATCAAAACTGGGACCAAAGGCATTTCACTGCCAAATCCAGTGCTTGTCACAACTTATAATTATATTATTTATGTATATTTTTCTTTCCCTCTGTCTACCTCATGACAATGTAGTTTTTATAAAGAGAGAAAGTGAGTCTGTCTCATTCACTATAGGCAACCAATGTCAAGCACAGTGTCTGGCAGATAATAGAAATACAATAAGTGTTTACTGTAAGAGTGAATAAATACTCATTTGTATACATATAGAGATATACACAAATAACCGACACACATGGACACAGAGAGATATGCTCATGTGCAATGCACATCTATGCACACAGAAGTACACACACCCAATCGACCTTAGTACATATAGATAGAGAAATATAATAGGTACACAGAGAATATGGGAAGAAAATGTCATAATAACAGTAAATATGTCATTATGGGAAATTTGTTTTGTTTTTATCATTTTTGCAATAAGAGTATATTTTTATAATAAAAAGTTGGTAAAATTCAATATATTTGTCAAATCAAAGCATGTCATATTTTATAATAAATTAAGGAGATTTAAATAAAAAAGTTAAAAAGACAGGATTAAAAATAGTAGAATGGGAAGTCACTGAGTGCAGGGACATGATTTACTAGCATAGTGCCTGGTATATGATGGGCACTTCCAAAGGCTTTAAGAGCACAGGAGGAAGGAAAGATGGAAAACAAGATGAAAAGAAGGGTGATAGAGAAATCCAGGGAGGGAAAGATGAAGAGGGAAAAAAACAAATCATAACTAGAGAGAAAAAATGGTGGAGAAAAAAGATAGATTCATCAGAATTATACACATTCATATTCTTTGAGATACTAAGTTTATGATAAAAGTTCTCAGCATTTACCAAGCATTCAGAAAATATTTTTACAGCATTAAAGAATAAATGAAAATTATAGGCTCCACATTGTTGAATTTCTTGGACTCCTGAACTTCCTGGATTTGATAAACATAATCAAGGGACAACCTGAAAATAATGTGCCTCTCTGTCCACCTGCAGGTCTACCTGTAGAACGGTACCAAATGTCACAAATTGGCACTGTTCTTCATGCAAGTCAGGGCTGATGAAATGAACAGAATGCTGGAACTATTGGAGACTTTAGGCACCACGGAGTAATCTGATCCCTTTATTTTACAAATAGGAACAGGAAGCCAAGACTTAAAAAGCAATTAACACAAAACTTCCTGTTTCTGCTTTTACAAGTAAGAAGCTGGAAGTTATTCCCATCCTCACAGGAGAAAAAAGCTAAACAAGGTGAAAATAAACTACTTCTCCCCGATCCAACAAAGAATAGAAGTCAGAGGTAAAACCAATGTCCCAATAATTATGCAGACATTTGACCATGAGGAATAAGAGCATATCAGAGCAGAAGCTTGTTGCTTTAGCCAATTTCAAACTTTATTTAAGAACTCTCCAGTGGGTCCAAAATGGTGGCACATGTGAACGCTGAGCTTGCACCCTCCCCAAAACCCATCCAATGTACCCCTTTACTTAGAACAATTCCTCCTGAAAGACAACTGAGGAACAATTAAACACCTGCACAACAAGCTAGAGAGAGAGAGAGAGATGGGGGGGGTGCATAGAGAAGGCTGAGAAACCATGAAAGCTCTGCAGGAGGTGAAGGATCAGCTCAGGACCAAAAAGACCAGTGAGTGTGTTAATCCAAATTCGGAGGGACCTGAAATATGAAAGACAGGAGCAAGGTCCGTCGTTTACACATCAAAGCTTTATTGTCTAGCTTGGCCAAGCGGCGGGAACTCCAACAGAAATCTGACGGAGAGCGCACTGGCCCTTTGTTCTACTTAATTTTTATAGTTTTGTAAGTGGGAAATACAGAAGCAAAAATTGCAATTAGGAGCCCCTTACCGCTATTGGTTATAGTCATTTGTCCTTTAACATGATAGGACCACATTCAATTTGCAAACCATACATCATTTTGGAGAAAACAAATTTACAAGCCAACACAATGGTAGAAAGATATCTCTTTACATATTAAAAGGCCTTCCTATATTTTCTAGTGTTCATTGTCATCTCTCTGTCCAGAGTCAGAGGTATTAACCACATGCATTTACATAAGAAAGGTAGTTTCCATGGGGACAAATGCCCACAAATGGCTCATAGTTATAAGAAAAGGTTTATTTTGGCTTTTCCCTTCCTGCACCTGGCTAGCCATTCACTTCTTTCCCCACAGGTGTGGTGGAATGTCAGGGAATCTATGCTTTCCTTCCCTTTTTATTTACAATACAATGGCAAGAGCCATCCTGGTTATGCTAATCATACAGTACAGAGACTATTCTCACAATTTTCTCTGCACACCTTAACCCAAATTAATAAAATGTTCTCCAAGCCTCCTAAAATATTAATATTAATTCTGTAGCCTTTTGGTACTTTACAACATCTGCAGGTGAAATGGCTCAGTGGCTCCTCAAGTGCCACTGTTTACATCTCCCAGGCATGTGGATAGAAGACTGGAGCTCCATCCAGGCTCTATGATCACCCGCAGGGTGCTGCAGCATATCCCCAGCCAACCTCCTGGAGCTAAATACAACAGAATCATGAGGGCAGTGTAGCTTGTATAAAGAGAGCTCCTCTTCCCAGATATGGACCCAGCAGGTAGGTATGGGGGAGTGGCAAAACTTTGTCCACTGAGCTGCATGTGAATGTGGTGCCCCCCACATAGAGAGATTGCAGAGCTAGCAAAAACACTCCAGTACCAGCTGCAGGAATATTTGACCAAGAGAATAGTGCAGCGATAGTGGGTTACTACTGGCATTACCCCTCCTGGAAAATATGGAGCTGGCAAATGGTCTATGGTCTGTACACAGGACTCCCTGATCAGAAAAAGTACAGAGAATGGGGGGTGCTGCTGCACACACTGATTGGGCTGTTCTACCCAAAGAAAACACAAAGCTAGCAAAACCTTGTGGCCCAGTGAGGAGTGAGGGGGGCAATGCTGTGCATGTGCACAAGGCTGCCAAGGCCCGAGAAGGTAAAGAATGAACAAATTAAGGATGTGTGTGCACCCAGGCTACCACACCAGGACAAAGGGTGGGTCTAATGGGGGGTGAGATACAAGAAAGCACTCAGGTAACCCAGCGCAGAACGTGCTCTGACAACAGACAATTAAAACAGAACACACAAAGCACACACCACTCAGCCCCTTTTACACCAGGAGCCCTGCCCAGATTAAATGTGCAAGGAGGCTCACACACCCCAGGTGGCCCATTTAGAACTCACTCAGGTCAGGTGACAGGACAGGTACTGCATGCACCTCCCCCAACCACAACCAGCAGGCTGAAACTATTCAACACACAATGTAACAAAGACATTTTCAAGACTGGGAGAGATGACTATTTCATTCTACTCAAAGGAACAAAACCAGAAAGTCAAACAAAATGGGGAGACAGAAGAATATATACCCCCAATGAAGGAAGAAGAAAAAAACTCAGGAGAAATGTCATAATGAAATGGAGATGGGTAATTGGACAGATAAAGAATTCAAAGCAAACAGTCATAATGATGTTCGATAAACTTGAGAGTAGAATAGAGGAACTCAAGAGAGCGCTTGAATAACAAGAAAATGTAATAAGCTCATCTGGCTTGAGCGTGGACTCACCAGCTTGAGCGCGGGATCATAGACTGGACCCAGTGGTCTTCAGTTGAGCCCAAAGATCGCTGGCTTAAAGCCCAAGTGGCTGACTTGAGCAAGGAGGTCACTGACTTGGTTGGAGTCCCTGCCCTAGCTGGACCTTGCTTCCCTGAAGTTGGCCCCACCTTTTCCCTCTCGGGACACCCAGCGCAAGCACACAGGCACGCGAATGCCCGCCCGTGGGCAAAGCAGTCAGCCTCATTGCCGTCTCCCGCTCAGGCACGTGGGAGCTGGGCCTGCGGGGTGGCCGGAGCAGGGACGCAGATGGGATTTTGTTGGGGGGGGGGCGGTGGACGGCGCTGAGGGAGCGGCAGAGCACTGAGGGAGGCGGGGGAAGCCTGGACCCAGCGGGGCGACCGGCAGTTCCTGCCGGCTGCTGCCGGGAGTCACGTGGCCGCGTCTCCACCCAGGCCCCCAAAGCCTTCAGGGACATCCGCGCTTCCTTCTCCCGGGAGGGGTGGCCGCCATGGGTGACTGGGAGAAGGTGCGCTGCCCCAACGTGGAAAGGAACCAGGACGCACTGCTGCGCACAGGTGACGTTGCACTGGAACCAGGGTGTGGGATCCGCGGGCGGCAGGAAGGCCCACCTGGGTGGGAGCTGCTACCTCACGCACTTCGCTTTGGGGACCACAATTTTGTTTCTCCCCAGGCCTCAGAGCCCCTCGAACCGCTTTCATGGTTCACGGCTCGCAGAACGCCAAAACCCCGGCGAAGGACACTGAGGACTCGCATGAAGAATGGACTCCGAGGCAGCGAGGTGAGGGGCCACAGGCATGGCGCTGCCCTTTTGAAACTGACGGGTCGTCAGTTCCTGTCCTGTCACCTGACCTGAGTGAGTTCTAAATGGGCCACCTGGGGTGTGTGAGCCTCCTTGCACATTTAATCTGGGCAGGGCTCCTGGTGTAAAAGGGGCTGAGTGGTGTGTGCTTTGTGTGTTCTGTCTCATAAGCTAAGGAGGAGCAGAGATTGCGTTTAGCAAACAAGCGCGATGCAAACAGTGCATTGTGTAGTAAGGGGCAATTTGCTACACCACTTCTATGTGTAAATAATTACACATATTTATAGATGTGTTAATGAGCAGGAATGGTAGAGAAGTATAAAAAGCACGTAAGAAACAACTCATTCAGAGCGCTTGTCATCACAAGACAATGAGGAAAGTCTGGCCGATGAGCAGTGCTCCAGGACAGGGCTATCTGGGCAGTGCCGGCCACATTGCAGATCAGAAAGGATTAATCCTGGTGATTAAGGCAGCTGGGGTTGTGAGCCAGGGACCATTGTATCAGGTCCTGTGTCAGCCATCTCTTCAATGTGTCTGAAAAACACTCTAGTTAAAAATTCGGTAAGAGAAAATTATTTGTAGATTTCAGTTCCTCTGAGTCCTTTAGAAAGGCTAATAAGTATGACCTAGGTATGTGGGGTGGACTTTGGATAGGCCTGGATTTAAGCTCTACTAAATTCAGAGTTAATTTAGCACTGGAGATTTGGGCAAATTTTACAAATTCTCTGAGCTCTTGAATACTAATGTGTAAGGTGAGGATACATGCATGTATTCTTTGACAGTATTCAATTCAATTTATTTATTTGCATATGTATTTGTTTATATTTTAGGTAAGTTGAGGGGAGATAGTGAGGCTGTCTCCCATATGCACTTTTACCAGGATCTACCTGGCAACCACAATTTTTGAATACTGAACTGGTTTTTAGCACCTCAGAATGATGTGCTTCAGCTAACTGAGTCTTCCTCAGTACCCAGGGCCAATACTAGAACCAATTGAGCTGCTAGCTGCAGAAAAGAAAGAAGGAGAGAAGTGGGAGATGGAGGGGTGGAGGAGATGGTTGCTTCTCCTATGTATCCTGAATGAAATCACACCTGGGACATACAATGGGCCAACACTCTATCCACTGAGCCAGTGACTAGGGCTTAAATTCAATATAAAAAAACTGACACCTGCGCCTGACCGGTTGGGGGCGCAGTGGATAGAGCATCGGACTGGGATGTGAAAGACCCAGGTTTGAGACCTCGAGGTCGCCAGCTTGAGCGAAAGCTCATCTGGTTTGAGCAAAAGCTCACCAGCTTGAGCCCAAGGTCACTGGCTCGAGCAAGGGGTTACTTGGTCTGCTGAAGGCCTGCAGTCAAGGCACATATGAGAAGGCAATTAACGAAAAATTAAGGTGTTGCAATGCGCAACAAAAAACAATTGATTGATGCTTTTCATCTCTCTGGTCCTGTCTGTCTGTCCCTGTCTATCCCTCTCTCTTACTCTCTCACTCTGTCTCTGTAAAAAACAAAAAACCAAAAAACTGACACTTACATGTTGTCCAGTAAATACACCCCTGATACTAGCGACCATACCCTGTTGGTGTTGTATACTAGGCCTTTCCTCAATACCTTACATATACTGTGCCCTAAATATATATTTTATGTATAGCTAAAAGTTGGGAAATTAAGCCTTATAATGAGAAGATCTAGAAACAAAGATTGAATTGACCATCTGTAGTCAGAGGCTTACTATTATAGAGACTTTCTGAGCCAATAGTTGGCAAAGGACAATACCAGAGTTTAAAGAAGTATGGGTGATAATTTGATCGGAGGAGAGTATGTGTTTTTTGACAAAGTAGGGACTAATACCTCAGACTCCACCAAACTCACTCTTCTCCAACTTAGAACTCAGGAGAAAGGAGACTGAAGTAAAGATGTATAGCCTACGAGAAATAAAAGACCATGTGTACCAAGAGGTCAGCGATCCCCAGGATGATGACTATCTCTGTAAGTGACCCTCACAAAGCATGTTATCTCTTCATACAATAATTTCATTGGTCATTTGACCATTAGAGAATTCCATTCCCCTATGGATCTGCACTACAGAATGGAGGCTCAATGATGTGAGTTCCTGGGCTCTCTCTGAAACTCTATACATCCAGGAACATGCACTACACTTTCCCTAATCCCTGTTACTCTCACCCCCAGATTGTGAGAAGTGTCAGAACTTCTTCATTGACAGTTGTGACGTGCATGGGCCCCTGATATTTGTAGAAGACAGTGCAGTGAATAAGAGGCATCCAAACCACGCAGCCCTCACTCTGCCTCCTGGGTTGAGAATCAGACCATCAGGCATTACTGAGGCTGGGCTTGGAGTGTGGAATGAGGCATCTGCTCTGCCAGTGGGTCTGCACTTTGGCCCTTATAAGGGCCAGATCACAGAAGATGAAGAGGCAGGCAACAACGGATACTCCTGGCTGGTGAGTATTTACCTCTTCCCCTGTCTTGTGGCTTCCCACATCCCTCCCATAGCTATGTGGAAACTGTCTTTCTACATGCTAGGACATGGAGGGAGACAATATGGTTAGCTCTGGGTACTGAGTGGACTTTGTAGACCATGGAGCTCCTGTTGAGGATCACAGGTTAAGTGGGAGCAATGTGGTAGAGACACAAAGGAATTCCTCCTCCCAGCCCTAAGTGGACAGGTCAACTCAGATGTAATGAGTATAGAAAACTATCATGTGATCATGAGTGGAAATGCATGCAAGCTGAAAGAGCTTTGTTGACAGTAGAGAAAATACCTCCACATGCAAAAAAATCCTTTATTTTTTCTTCCTAAAATGCAGACCACCAAAGGAAGAAACTGTCATGAGTATGTGAATGCAAAGGATGAATCCTGGGCCAACTGGATGAGGTAAGGCCAAGAAATTTCGGGGAGTCACGGAGAACACTCATCCCTCTCAGGCCCATACATCTTTTCTTCTCATCATGCCTCCCTCAGTGGTCTCCCTCAATCCTCTGTTCCTCTTTTTTCTTTATTTGGTGCTCTCTCAAGGAAAAAGGTATTTAGAGGAAAAAAGGCAATAAAAATATAGCATATGTCCTCAAAATATAAATCTCTATGCTAGACAAAATTTAGGCACTGGAAAAAAATTTTGAGGGCCTGGATAACACTTTAATTGATGAACATTATTTTAGCAAGTCCTTACTATATTCCAGTTTAGAGGAAGGTATTCATTATTAAAACAGATCATATAATCCATCTTCTTATGGAGGACAAATTGCAGACAGAGTGAAACAATTGATTTTAGAAATGTTTAACTATAATTTTTCTATTTTTTGAGAAGTGCACAGTGCCAGGATACCTAAACCAAGGATAGCCTAGAACTGTGAGGGCAGCAAATTATCCCAGCCTCACTTCTAACTAGAAGTGAGTTCTGAAGCTTGCAGAGCAATGATCATTAACCACTATCCTAGGGGCTCTTTTATCAGAGGCTACAGAATGTGAATAAGCTATTATTGTTCTTTATGATTTTGCTAAGTTAAAGACACCTCCAAGTCCCGATATGTTGGCTCAGCAGTAGAGCATCAGCCCGATCATGGAAGTCCAGGGTTTGATTCCCAGCCAGGGTACACAGAAGTGCTCATCTGCTTCTCTACCCTTCTTCCTCTCTTTCATCTCTATCTCTCTCTTCCCCTCCCATAGCCAAAGCTATATTGGAGCAATTTTGGCCTGAGCACTGAGGATGGCTCCATAGCTTCTGCCTCAGTTGCTAGAATGGCTTCAGTTGGACCGGTGCAATGCTGAAATGGGTTGAGTATCGCCCCCTGGTGGGCATTTCAGGTGGATCCTGTTTGGGCGCATGCAGGAGTTTGTCTGCCTCCCCATTTCTCACTTCAGTGGGGCAGGGAGACCTCCAGGTTTTTTGGGAACCTGGGTGAGGCATCAAATACTACCTAAATAAAATGTGAGGAGAATGAAGTAATGCCTCTCAAAAAAAGATGAACTCGCATTGAGTATTGAATAATGTGAACTAATCTAGACACAGAGTCCAACATCAACTAGCAAGTTCTGTGATATAAACAGGACCTGAGTTAGTTTAGAGAAGCTAGAGGTCACTGGGTTTTATGGCCAATCAGGGTGGAGGTTACATCTGGAATTGGCTTTGGAAAATAGTATTAGGCAGGATAATCATTGTAAGCAGGACCTGGAGATAGGAAGTAGTATGACATTGTGAGAGGCACAGACATTGAACAGAAGGTTCTCCGGGAGCACTGTGGGAGTGGGTGATATCAGAGCCCAAGTGTCAGGTGCAGAGCTGGTCATGGATCTGAGAGGTAATAGGAACTCATCGCCTGTGTGTTTCTTTTCTTTCACCTGCCTCAATCCCAGGTATGTGAACTGTGCCCAGGATGATGAAGAGCAGAACCTGGTGGCCTTTCAGTATTGCAAGCAGATTTGCTACCGAACCTGCCAGTTCATCAAGCCAGACTGTGAACTGCTAGTCTGGTACAGTGACAAGTATGGCCAGAAGCTGGCCATCAACTACGGAAGCAAGCAGAGAGAGCTCTCAGCAACTAGAGGTGGGCACAACCATTCTTCAAAATGGAAAGAAAAAAAAGAACTCACCTTAGAACTGTTCATGGTACACTCTAAAGCAGGGGTCTCAAACTCGCGGCCCACGGGCCACATGCGGCCCGCAGACTAATCCACGAAGTTCAAAATATTTTGGATAAAATTAAGTAAGCCTAGGGGCCTACTTGTATTTTTCATTTCTCTAGCATCCTAGCTAGATATTAGCTTCATTAACAGCAGTTGTGATGCGAACTACAGTTTCTGGTCGTTTTGTGACACTGAGTAAACTGCATGTACGATTGTGCTTGTTGTACTGATTTTTTTTTGTTTTCAACTGCAGTGAGAAAACTGTTGCATAACAGTTGCCTTTTGTAGACCTAGTGCGGCCCGCCAAACGGCTGTGATCTTGCTCTGCGGCCCACATGCTGAGTTGAGTTTGAGACCCCTGCTCTAAAGTCAGTAAGATTTTGAATCAGATGGTTCAGAAATTAAAAATTCATTTCCTATGTCTTTGATTCTTAAAAGAAATTTTTATATTTTTTACTTTTTTAGATTTTTTTCTTCTTTATTTTTTTAAATTTAATTAATTGTGGTTTTTTTTTAAGGATTATAAAAGTTATATTTATTCACGATGCTACATTTATTGCATTCCCTTAGAGAAATGGAGATCTGTTTATGTACCCAATTTGCACATACAAAACTTCATACAAATTATGTGTAGCACATAAAGGCCTCTGGTACAGCTAAAATCCTGACACTATAATTGGGGTAATCCTGTTGCAAGGTGTCTAGTTTATCAAGTTTGTCCATAGAAAATTAAGCACTGGAATTACAGTCAGTCTCACGGATCACATGTAGAAATTATTTCAAAATATAATAAAATAAAACTTTTAATTCTCTAAAACTCAAAAAAGGTAAACTGGAAGGGGATACATTTTGTTACTCATTTCAATTTAACATGACAAATTCACACCTAATTTTCTCTGGGAAAAAATGATCACTGTAGGGTTGACATTATATTTACAAGCTGCGGCTGCTTTAGAAGGTATTTTGTCAAAAGTTTTGCCAAACAATTAAAAAAAATAATATTCCTCTCATAAAATGGTACGACATGTTAAGGAACCAGAAGATTCTAAATGTCTTTTCCTATACAACTAAAAGGCCATTTCGTGTTTACATAGATTCTAGGGTCACCCCAAATGCATCTCCCCTCCCCCTATTCCCCTCAACATCTTTCTTGCCCCTTCCCTAAAGTGCCCTCCCTCTTCTGTTCAGGTTTATCCCATCCTATCATCCCCTTCCCTCTGTCCTCTTTTCCTCTGGTCCCTATGATTCTTCCTCTGTCTCTATTCCATTCCTCAGTTCACATTATTCCTTGGATTCCTCAAATGAGTGAGGTCATATATTTTTTATTCTCTGCCTGGCTTATTACACTCAAAATAGTTTCCAGGTCCCTCCATATTGTTGCAAAAGGTAATATTTCCTTCTTTTTCATAGCCCCATAGTATTCCATTGTATATATGTACCACAGCTTTTTAATCCACTTGTACACTGATGGACACTTGGGCTGTTTCCAAATCTTTGCTATTGTGAACAATGCTGCCATAAATATGGGGGTGCATTTCTTCTTTTCAAACAGTGCTATGGTGTTCTTGGGGTATATTCCTAACAGTGGTATAGCTGGGTCAAAGGCAGTTCGATTTTTAATTTCTTGAGGAATCTCCATACTGTTTTCCACAGTGGCTGCACCAGTCTGCATTCCCACCAGCAGTGCAGGAGGGTTCCCTTTTCTCCACATCCTCGCCAGCACTTATTCTGTGTTGTTTTGTTGATGAGCGCCATTCTGACTGGTGTGAGGTGATATCTCATTGTGGTTTTAATTTGCATTTCTCTAATCATTAGTGATGTTGAACATTTTTTCATATGCCTATTGGCCATCTGTGTGTCCTCTTTGGAGAAGTGTCTATTCATTTCTTTTGCCCATTTTTGGATTGGATTGTTTGTCTTCCTGGTATTAAGTTTTACAAGTTCTTTATAAATTTTGGTTATTAACCCCTTATCAGACGCTATGTCAAATATATTCTCCCATTGTGTAGTTTGTCTTTTTATTCTGTTCTTATTGTCTTTAGCTGTGCAGAAGCTTTTTAGTTTGATAAAGTCCCATTTGTTTATCCTGTCTTTTATTTCACTTGCCTGTGGAGACAAATCAGCAAATATATTGCTGCGAGAGATGTCAGAGAGCTTACTGCCTATGTTTTCTTCTAAGATGCTTATGGTTTCACGGCTTACATTCAAGTCTTTTATCCATTTTGAGTTTATTTTTGTGAGTGGTGTAAGTTGGTGGTCTAGTTTCATTTTTTTGCAGGTAGCTGTCCAGTTTTCCCAACACCATTTGTTGAAGAGGCTGTCTTTACTCCATTGTATTGTCTTACCTCCTTTGTCAAATATCAGTTGTCCATAGAGCTGTGGGTTTATTTCTGGGTTCTCTGTTCTGTTCCATTGATCTATATGCCTGTTCTTATGCCAGTACCATGCTGTTTTGAGTACAATGGCCTTATAATATAACTTGATATCTGGAAGTGTGATACCTCCCGCTTTTTTCTTCCTTTTCAGGATTGCTGAGGCTATTCGTGTTCTTTTTTGGTTCCATATAAATTTTTGGAATATGTGTTCTATGTCTTTGAAGTAAGTCATTGGTATTTTCATTGGTATTGCATTGAATTTATAAATTGCTTTGGGTAATATAGACATTTTAATGATGTTTATTCTTCCTAACCATGAGCATGGTATATGCCTCCACTTATTCGTATCTTCCCTGATTTCTTTTATCAATGTTTTATAATTTTCCGAGTACAAGTCTTTAATCTCCTTGGTTAGATTTATTCCTAGGTACTTTATTTTTTTGGTTGCAATGGTAAAGGGGATTGATTCCCTGATTTCTCTTTCTGACAGTTCATTATTAGTGTATAAAAATGCCTCTGATTTCTGAGTATTGATTTTATATCCTGCCACCTTGCCAATTCTTTTATCAGGTCTAGTAGTTTTTTGACTGAGACTTTAGGGATTTTCTATATACAATATCATGTCATCTGCAAATAATGATAGTTTTACTTCTTCTTTTCCAATTTGGATGCCTTTTATTTCTTTTTCTTGTCTGATTGCTGTGGCTAGGACTTCCAGAACTATGTTGAATAAGAGTGGTGAAAGGGGGCACCCCTGCCTTGTTCCTGATCTTAAGGGGATTGCTTTTAATTTTTGCCCATTGAGTATGATGTTGGCTGTGGGTTTGTCATAGATGGCCTTTATCATGTTGAGGTATGTTCCCTGTATTCCCACTTTGCTGAGAGTTTTGATCATGAATGGGTGCTGGACTTTATCAAATGCTTTTTCTGCATCTATTGAAATTATCATGTGGTTTTTCTCCTTTCTTTTGTTTATGTGATGAATCACATTGATTGATTTGCGAATATTGTACCAGCCTTGCCTCCCAAGAATAAATCCTACTTGATCATGGTGTATGATTTTTTCCATATATTGCTGGATCCGGTTTGCTAATATTTTGTTGAGGATTTTTGCATCTAAGTTCATCAGGGATATTGGCCTATAATTTTCTTTTTTTGTGTTGTCTTTGCCTGGTTTTGGAATCAGAATTATGCTCGCCTCATAAAAGGAGTTTGGAAGTCTTCCTTCCTCTTGAATTTTTTGAAATAGCTTGAGAAGGATAGGAGTTAGTTCTTCTTTGAATATTTGGTAGAATTCACTTGTGAAGCCATCAGGCCCAGGACTTTTCTTTTTTGGGAGTTTTTTGATAGCTGTTTCAATCTCATTTGTTGTAATTGGTCTGTTTAGGTTTTCTGATTCTTCCAGATTGATTTTTGGAAGATTATATGATTCAAGGAATTTGTCCATTTCATCTAGGTTGTCTAGTTTTTTGGCGTACAGTTCTTCATAGTATTTTCTTACAATATTTTGTATTTCTGTTGTGTCAGTTGTTATTTCTCCACTCTCGTTTCTAATTTTATTTATTTGAGTCCTCTCTCTTTTTTTCTTGGTGAGTCTTGTTAAAGGTTCATCAATCTTGTTTACCTTTTCAAAGAACCAGCTCCTGGTTTCATTGATCCTCTGTATTGTTTCTTTAGCCTCTATGTCATTTATTTCTGCTCTGATCTTTATTATTTCCTTCCTTCTACTAGCTCTGGGCTTTACTTGCTTTTCTTTTTCTAGTTCTTTTAGATGCAGGGTTAAGTTGTTTATTTGAGCTTTTTCTAGCTTCTTGAGGTATGCCTGTAATGCTATAAACTTCCCTCTCAGGACTGCTTTTGCTGTGTCCCATAAATTTTGAGATTTTGCTTGCTCATTATCATTTGTTTCTAGGAATTTTTTTTTATAATAATTTTATTTTTTTAATGGGGTGACATCAATAAATCAGGATACATATATTCAAAGATAACAAGTCCAGGTTATCTTGTCGTTCAACTATGTTGCATACCCATCACCCAAAGTCAGATTGTCCTCTGTCACCTTCTATCTAGTTTTCTTTGTGCCCCTCCCCCTCCCCCTTTCCCTCTCCCATTCCCCCCTCCACCCCGTAACCACCACACTCTTATCAATGTCTCTTAGTTTCACTTTTATGTCCCACCTACGTATGGAATAATGCAGTTCCTGTTTTTTTCTGATTTACTTATTTCGCTTCGTATCATGTTATCAAGATCCCATTATTTTGCTGTAAATGTTCCGATGTCATCATTTCTTATGGCTGAGTAGTATTCCATAGTGTATATGTGCCACATCTTCTTTATCCAGTCATCTATTGATGGGCTTTTTGGTTGTTTCCATGTCCTGGCCACTGTGAACAATGCTGCAATGAACATGGGGCTGCATGTGTCTTTACGTATCAATGTTTCTGAGTTTTTGGGGTATATACCCAGTAGAGGGATTGCTGGGTCATAAGGTAGTTCTATTTGCAGTTTTTTGAGGAACCACCATACTTTCTCCATAATGGTTGTACTACTTTACATTCCCACCAACAGTGTATGAGGGTTCCTTTTTCTCCACAGCCTCTCCAACATTTGCTATTACCCGTCTTGTTGATAATAGCTAATCTAACAGGGGTGAGGTGGTATCTCATTGTAGTTTTGATTTGCATTTCTCTAATAACTAATGAAGCTGAGCATCTTTCATATATCTGTTGGCCATTTGTATTTCTTCCTGGGAGAAGTGTCTGTTCATATCTCTTCCCATTTTTTTATTGGATTGTTTGTTTGTTTGTTGTTGAGTTTTATGAGTTCTTTGTAAATTTTGGATATAGGCCCTTATCTGAGCTGTTGTTAGAAAATATCATTTCCCATTTAGTTGGCTTTCTGTTTATTTTGTTATCAGTTTCTCTTGCTGAGCAAAAACTTCTTAGTCTGATGTAGTCCCATTCATTAATTTTTGCCTTCACTTCTCTTGCCATTGGAGTCAAATTCATAAAATGCTCTTTAAAACCCAGGTCCATGAGTTGAGTACCTATGTCTTCTTCTATGTACTTAATTGTTTCAGGTCTTATGTTTAGATCTTTGATCCATTTTGAGTTAATTTTTGTACAGGGGGACATACTGTAGTCCAGTTTCATTCTTTTGCATGTGGCTTTCCAGTTTTCCCAGCACCATTTATTGAAGAGGCTTTCTTTTCTCCATTGTGTGTTGTTGGCCCTTTATCAAAAATTATTTGACTATATATATGTGGTTTTATTTCTGGCTTCTCATTCTGTTCCCATTGGTACTGAGTGTCTATTTTTTCTGCAATACCATGCTGTTTTGATTGTCGTGGCCCATATAATAGAGTTTGAAGTCAGGGTATTGATATGCCCCCAGCTTCATTCTTTTTCTTTAGGATTGCTTTGGCTATTCGGGGATTTTTATAGTTCCATATAAATCTGATGATTTTTTGCTCTATTTCTTTAAAAAATGTCATTGGAAATTTGATGGGAATTGCATTAAATTTGTATATTGCTTTGGGTAATATAGGCCATCTTGAATATATTTATTCTTCCTATCCAAGAACAAGGAATATTCTTCCATCTCATTGTATCTTTTTTCAATTTCCTTAACAATGCTTTAGTTTTCATTATATATGTCCTTTACATTCTTTGTTATGTTTATTCCTAAGGTATTTTATTTTTTTTGTTGCAATCGTGAAGGGGATTATTCTTTTGAGTTCGTTCTCAATATTTCATTGTTGGCATATAGAAAGGCTATTGACTTCTGTATGTTAATTTTGTATCCTGCGACCTTACTGTATTGGCTTATTGTTTCTAGTAGTCTTTTATGTGGATTCTTTGGGGTTTTCGATGTATAGGATCATATCATCTGCAAAAAGTGATACCTTTACTTCTTCTTTTCCGATATGGATGCCTTTTATTTCTTTGTCTTGTCTGATTGCTCTGGCTAGAACCTCTAGCACCACATTAAATAAGAGTGGAGAGAGTGGACAACCCTGTCTTGTTCCTGATTTAAGGTGGAAAGCCTTCAGTTTTATGCCATTTAATATGATGTTAGCTGATGGTTTATCATATATGGCCTTTATCATGTTGAGATATTTTCCTTCTATACCCATTTTGTTGAGAGTCTTAAACATAAATTGTGTTGTATTTTATCGAAAGCCTTTTCTGCGTCTATTGATAAGATCATGTGGTTTTTGTTCTTTGTTTTGTTGATATGGTGTATTATGTTAACCGTTTTACGTATGTTGAACCATCCTTGAGATTCTGGGATGAATCCCACTTGATCATGATGTATTATTTTTTTTAATATGTTGTTGTATTCGATTTGCTAGTATTTTGTTTAGTATTTTAGCATCTGTATTCATTAGAGATATTGGTCTGTAGTTTTCTTTTTTTGTGCCATCCTTGCCTGGTTTTGGTATGAGGGTTATGTTGGCCTCATAAAATGTGTTTGGAAGTATTGCTTCTTCTTCAATTTTTTGGAAGACTTTGAGTAGAATAGGAACCAAGTCTTCTTTGAATGTTTGATAGAAATTCGCTGGTATAGCCGTCAGGGCCTGGACTTTTATTTTTGGGGAGGTTTTTAATGGTTTTTTCTATTTCTTCTCTGCTGATAGGTCTGTTTAGGCTTTCTGCTTCTTCTTGACTCAGTCTAGGAAGGTTGTATTGTTCTAGGAATTTATCCATTTCTTCTAGGTTGTTGAATTAGTGGCATAAAGTTTTTCATAGTATTCTACAATAATTCTTTGTATATCTATGATGTCTGTGGTGATTTCTCCTCTTTCATTTTGGATTTTGTTTATATGAGTTCCTGTCTCTTTTTTCCTTGGTAAGTCTTGCCAAGGGTTTGTCAATTTTGTTGATCTTTTCAAAGAACCAGCTCCTTGTTCTATTAATTTTTTCTATAGTTTTTCTGTGCTCTATTTCATTTATTTCTGCTCTGATTTTATTATCTCCTTTCTTCGGCTGGTTTTGGGTTGTCTTTGTTCTTCTTTTTCTAGTTCCTTAAGGTGTGAAGTTAAGTGGTTCACTTCGGCTCTCTCTTGTTTGTTCATATAGGCCTGAAGTGATATGAACTTTCCTCTTATTACTGCTTTTCCTGCATCCCAGAAATTCTGATATGTTGTATTTTCATTTTCATTTGTCTGTATATGTCTTTTGATCTCTGAACTTATTTATTCTTTGACCCATTCATTTTTAGAAGTATGTTGTTTAGTTTCCCCATTTTTGTGGGTTTTTTCCCCCTCTTTTTTGCAGTTGAATTCTAGTTTTAAGGCTTTATGATCACAGAATATGCTTGGTACAATTTCAATTTTTCTGAATTTGCTGATGTTGTCTTTGTGGCCCAACATATGGTCAATTCTTGAGAATGTTCCATGTACACTGGAGAAAAATGTATACTCAGTCGCTTTGGGATGAAATGTCCTGTAGATGTCTATCATATCCTGTTGTTCTAGTATTTCGTTTAAGGCCACTATATATTTATTGATTCTCTGTTTGGATGACCGATCTAGAACCGTCAGCGGTGTATTGAGGTCTCCAAGTATGATTGTATTTTTGTCAGTTTTTGTTTTAAGGTCAATAAGTAGCTGTCATATATTTTGGTGCTCCTTGTTTGGTGCATATATATTAAGGATTATTATGTCTTCTTGATTCAGTGTCCCCTTAATCATTATGAAATGACCATTTTTGTATCTGAGTACTTTTCTGTCTTGTAGTCAGCATTATCAGATATGAGTATTGCTACACCTGCATTTTTTTGGGTGTTGTTTGCTTGGAGTATTGTTTTCCAGCCTTTCACTTTGAATTTGTTTTTATCCTTGTTACTTAGATGAGTTTCTTGTAGGCAGCATACAGTTGGATTTTCTTTTTTAATCCATTCTGCTACTCTGTGTCTTTTTATTGGTGAGTTTAATCCATTTACATTTAGTGTAATTATTGACACTTGTGGTTCCCTATTGCCATTTTATATATTGCTTTCTGTTAGTTTTGTGTCTTGTTTGATTCTTCTCTTTCGTTTTTTCTATCTTTTGTTTTTATTTGGTTGTATTCCATACATCTTTCCTCTGTTGCTATCTTTTTTAATTCATGTGCTTCTGTGGTGGTTTTTTCAATGGTGGTTACCATTAGTAATGAAAAGGGTACCTACCCTGTTCATTGTAGTCGCACTATTTTGTGAGTACTTTTGCACTCATCGTCCTTTGCTACTGTTAATCTCATCCTTCTCCCCCCTTTCTTTTTGTTGTCACAGTTTAAAGTTGGTTTTATTGTTTTCTTCTTGGAGCTTTTACTTGTGGCTCTGTTTTTTTTTGTTCTTTGTATCTGATTGGAGAACCCCTTTAGTATTTCCTGGAGTGGGGGTTTTCTGATGATAAATTCTCTCATCTTTTCTGTATCTGTGAATG
This sequence comes from Saccopteryx leptura, assembly GCF_036850995.1. Lineage (NCBI taxonomy): Eukaryota > Metazoa > Chordata > Mammalia > Chiroptera > Emballonuridae > Saccopteryx > Saccopteryx leptura. Next base: position 239,765 of record NW_027095737.1, read on the forward strand.
TTTTTATTTCTCCTTCATATTTGAAGGATAGCTTTGATGGGTATAGTATTCGTGGCTGAAAGTTCCTCTCTTTCAGGACTTTAAATATTGGGGTCCACTCTCTTCTAGCTTGTAGAGTTTCTGCTGAGAAATCTGATGATAATCTAATAGGCCTTCCTTTATATGTTGTATTCTTCTTTTCCCTGGCTGCCTTGAGAATTTTTTCTTTGTCATTGGTTTGTGTCATCTTTATTATGATGTGCCTTGGAGTGGGTTTGTTGGGGTTAAGAAAACTCGGTGTTCTGTTTGCTTCTTGAATTTGAGGCTTTAGTTCTTTCCACAGGCTTGGGAAGTTCTCATCTATTATTTGTTTGAGTATATTCTCCATTCCATTTTCTTTCTCTTCTCCCTCTGATATACCTATTATTCTTATGTTATTCTTTTGATGGAGTCAGATAATTCCTGTAGGGCTATCTCATGTTTTTTATATTTTTGAGTCTCTTTCTTCTTCTCTCTGTTGTGCCTCAAGTTGCTTGTCTTCTATTTCACTAATCCTCTCTTCTATCTGCCTGTTCTATTAGCTAAGCTTGTTACCTTCGTTTTTCAGCTCGTGAATTGAGTTTTTCATCTCTGTTTGATTTGTTTTTATAGTTTCAATTTCCTTGGTAATATAATTCTTTGTGTTCATTGAGTTGTTTTCTGAGCTCCCTAAATTGCCTTTCTGTGTTTTCTTGTATATCTCTGAGTATTTTTAGGATTTCTATTTTAAATTCTCTGTCATTTAGCTCCAAGGTTTCCAATATCTTAAATCTTTTTCTCCATAGATTTTTCCTCATCTAGCTGTGTTACCTCTCTTTCTTTTGTATCCATGATATTCGATTTTCTCTTCCTTATGGGCATCTGAGGGTGGTTTTAGTTGATAGTATTAATGAGAATTTAATAAAGAATAAAAAGTTAAAAAAATAAAAAAAAAATAAAAGAAGTGCTTTTTTTAAAAAAAATTAATAATGAAATAAAGAAAAATAAAATTAATAAAAATTTTTAAAAAAAAATTATTACCCCTCCTTTTTTTCCTCTCCTCTCCTCTCCCCTCTTTCTTGATAAAATCTTGTGGTGGACTGTGAATTATAACAAACAATGCCTGTGATGGAGGGCCTGAATTGGGGAAAAGTAATAAAGGGTCAAAAAAAAAAAAAAAAAAGAAAAAAAAAAGAAAAAAGATAAAAAAATAAAGAAAAAAAAAGAGGTATGGACCCACAAAAAGCAAATAAGGAAAAAATTTTGGTCAAGAATAAAATGATTTGCTTTTAGGTGTTGGTTGTCTAAGAGTTATGATGAGAGGAATAAGAGGAAAACGGAAAAATTTGGGGACAAATTTAAAAATTACTATTTTATTTAGTGGAACAAGAACTAGATAAAATGGAGAGCCAGGGATGGGAGCACTGCTAGTGAGTTAAAAAGGTGAAGTAAAAACCCCCAAAATGCCACAATCATAAGTTTGAGTCCCAGATAAGATAATTTGTTTGTTATTGAGGTTTGAATGAGAGGAGATGTAAAGGAGAAAGTAAAGAACTAATATAGAGGGAGAAAAGAAAGAGAGAGAGAGAGAAAAAAAAGAGGGAACCATTAAAAGAAGAAAAAAGAAAGGAGAGAGAGAGAGAGTTAAGGGTTTTGGAGTGCAACCCTCATAGAGTGAAAGGAAGAGAAGAGAAAAATAATGGGAGATGTAACACTTATGGGTAGTGTAGTTCAAGGAGAGGAGAGAATAAGACCGGCAGAGAGTTAATCGGCCAAATTGGAGGAGTAAAAAAAGTATCAAGAATGAAGATCAGAGAAACAAACAAACAAATATAATAAAATGGGATAGGTTATAAAGTCTGCAGATTATTCTTGATTTTGAGAGGTTATCTTCTTGCTTTTTCTTTTCTCTCCCTCTTCCTGGTCAGTGACTCTGTACCCCGGGTTCTGCCCCTTTGGAATGCTCAGGTAGAGGTTTGCAGTTGATAAGTCTCTATGGCAATGTCATGTATTGTGCTTTAGTCTCGTTTGCAGTCGAGGCTCATTAGCATTTATAGGCTCCGACAGTGAGAGGGTCCGTGTTCCTGGAGCCTTTCTCCTAGTCTTTCCTTCCTCAATTAGTAGCCTGATAATCCAGCTATGGGGTTGCTGCTGCCTCTGCCTGGATAGTAAGAGGCTCAATGAGTTGGCAACTCCCCACTCTATTTCCACTCAGCACAGGGCTCTTGGTAAGGCTCAGTCAGTCAGAGCTGCTAGCATAATCAGGCGGGCTTTCCGCCCACTCAAAGACCTCTGGCTCTGCCACTCTGTTCGGTAACACAGGCAGGCGCCCACTTCTGGGGTGCTTGGAGGAAACTCTCACTCACCTTCTGCGTGCACAGACCAGGATATCCGGCCAGCAGTCTCACGCTCTGAGTGAAACCCCCAACCGCATGGAAAAGTTGCAGTGTTGGAATTGAGTCTCGCTCTCTCCCCGTGCGCGGCTTTTGCAAGGCGCTCGGGCAGCCCGAGATTCCGCTTTGGCCCACACAAAGGCCCCTGACTCTTCCCCTCTGTGCGATAACACAGGCGAGCACTGCTGAGGCACTCGGAGGAATCTCTCATTCACTATCTGTGCGCGCAGACCAGGATATGAGGCCGGCCGCGTTTCCCTCTGAGTGAAACCCCCTCCAGCACGGTAAATCTCCACCGTTGGAATTAGTTCTCACTCCCTCCCGTGCGTGGCTTTCCCAGGGCGCTGGGGCTGCCCAGAGATTCTGCCCTCAGCCCACAGAAAGGCCTCTGACCCTGCCTTTCCGTGGGGCAACACGGGCACCCACTCTCGGGGCCTAGGAAGAAATCTCTCGCCCACTAACTGCGCGCACGCCAACCAGGAGACCAGGTAAAATGGCCGCCCCGCTTGTCTTTCTTTGTTTGGGTTTGGTGCAAGTGTTAGCTTGTATTGCCCGGGTTGCCACAGGATCAGTTTTTCCTTGGCTTGGATCTCCGTGCCACAGCCTGGTTCGGCCGTTTGTGCTGCGGCCTGGATCTATTCACCCCCTTTGCCCGCCTTAGTTTCTATATTCACAGTTACCAGAGAAAGCCGCCCTGTTTAGGTTAATGAGGAAGGCGGAGCATTTCTTACTCCCTATTTCCTTCGGGGTTTGGTTATATATTTAGCCAATTTTTTGCTCGACCATACCTTTGGGTGTATTGCGAAACATCTGGAGGCTCCAAGGATAGGTTTTTCTGTTTCTGGTTGAAGATCTTGTTGAGTTTTGGGGGAGATTTATCAGTATCGCTTCCTACCCCACCATTACTCTGACATCATCCTAGGAATTTTTTTTATTACTTCTTTGATTTCATTGTTATCCCATTCTGTATTTAATAACATGCTACTTAGTTTCCATGTGTTTGAGTATTTTTCAGTTTTTCTTTTGTGGTTGATTTCTAGTTTCATGCCATTGTGATGAGAGAAATTGCTTGATATCATTTCAATCTTTTTAAATTTGTTGAGACTGGTTTTGTTTCTTAACCTGTGGTCTATCTTAGAGAATGTACCATGAGCACTTGAAAAGAATGTATATTCTGCTGCCTTAGCGTGAAAGGTGATTAAATCAAGTTGATCTCCTCAGGGGTCCCCAAACTTTTTACACAGAGGGCCAGTTCACTGTCCCTCAGACCGTTGGAGGGCTGCCACATACAGTGCTCCTCTCACTGACCACCAATGAAAGAGGTGGCCCTTCCGGAAGTGCAGTGGGGGGCCGGATAAATGGCCTCAGGGGGCTGCATGGGGCCCGCGGGCCATAGTTTGGGGATGCCTGATAGTGTGTCCTTTAAGTCTGCTGTTTCTTTGTTAATTTTCTCTCTTGAGGATCTATCTAGTGATGTTAGTGGGGTATTGAAATCTCCTACTATTATAGCATTGCTGTTGATCTCACCCTTTATATTCATCAAAGTCTGCTTTATATATTTAGGTGCTCCTATATTAGGTGCATAGATATTTATGACTGTTATATCTTCCTGTTTGATTGCTCCCTTTATTATTATGTAATGACTTTCTTCATCTCTTACTATAGTCTTTGTTTTAAATTCCATTTTGTCTGATATTAGCATTGTTACCGCAGGTTTTTTTTTTTCATTTTCATTTGCATGAAATATTTTTCCCATCCTTTTACCTTCAGTTTATGTGCATCTTTTGTTTTAAGGTGTGTCTCTGTTGTTTTTTGTTTGTTTGTTTGTTTTGTATTTTTATGTAGTTGGAAACTGGGAGGCAGTGAGACAGACTCCTGCATGCGCCCGACTGGAACCCACACGGCATGCCCACCAGGGGGCTAAGGCATGTTTCTTGTAGACAGCATATGTACAGGTCCTGTTTTCCATGCAGCTATCCTATGTCTTTTGATTGGATCATTTAATCCATTTACATTTAAGGTTATTATTGATATGTAGTTGTTCATTGCCATTTTATTCTTTAAAGCTGTATTTCTTCTTTGCTATATTCTTTTCCCACTTTAATCTTTTTACAACAGACCCCTTAACGTTTCCTGCAGCACTGGTTTGGTTGTAATGAATTCCTAATTTTTTAAAAAAATATTCTCTGTTTCTTTTTTTATTTTATTTTTTTCTATTTTTTTAATCTTTTATTTTTATTGAATTCAGAGAGAGGAAGGGGTAAGGGGGAAACAGAAGCATCAATCTGTTTCTGTATGTGCCCCAGCTAAGGACCGAACCAGCCACCTCTGAATTGCAAGACAATGCTGCAGCCAAGCGAGCCATCCAGCTAGAGCCTAATTTTTTTTGTTTTCTCTCTTTTTTTTTTGTCTGGGAAGCTTTTTATTTCTCCTTCAATTTTAAGTGTTAGCCTTGCTGGATAAAGTAGTTTTGGTTGTAGGCTCTTGTTCTGCATTACTTTGAATATTTCTTGCCATGCCCTTTTGGCCTCAAATGTTTCTGATGAGAATCCAGATGTCATTGTTGGGGACTCCTTTGTAGGTGATAGCCTTCTTTTCTTTAGCAGCTTTTAATATTTTCTCTTTATCACTTAGCTTTGACATTTTAATTATAATGTGGCTTGGTCTAGGTCTTTTTGGGTTTCACTTTAATGGAGTTCTCTGTGCTTCTTGAACTTGTGAAATTCTTGCTTGCATCAATTTAGGGAGGTTTTCAGCTATGACTTGATTGAATAAAGTTTCTATCTCTCGTTCTTTCTCTTCTTCTTTAGAAACACCTATGATGCAAATGTCATTTCTCTTCTTGTTATCACAGAGCTCTCTTAGAGTTACCTCAGACTTTTTGAGTCTCTTTTCTTTTTTCTGATCTGCTTCTGTGCCTTCATTTATCATGTTTTCTAACTTGCTGATTCAATCCTCAGCTTCATCCATCCTGCTTTTAATTCCTTCTATTGTGGTCTTCATTTCTGATATTGTATTTATCACCTATGACTGATTCTTTTTTAATATTTCAATCTTTTTTTTATATTTGCTATCTCTTTATTTAGGTGTTCATAATGACCACCCATTGTTGTTTTAAGATCCCTAAGCATCCTAAAAATCATTATTCTAAACTCTGTATCTGACAGTTTGGTTATTTCCATATCACTCAGTTCTTTTTCTGGAGATTTATCTTGTAGTTTCATTTGGATTGCACTTTTCTGTCTTCTCATTATGTGTGTGTGTTTGGGTGTGTTGTTTGTAGATCTGGTTGAGTCTAGGCTTGGTGTTGTCTGCCTACAATTCTTATTTGTGTTATTTCTAGGTCTTGAGTTGTTATCAGCTGTTGTTTATAATCCACTGTCAGGTTTGGCTTTTCTAGTCGAGCCGATTTGAAGACTTGATTTGTTTATTTTTTTCTGAGTTATCTTGGTGGTAGTCTTCTTTACTGATCTCAGCAAGGGGCTTATTTGAAACTGTTCTTGTCCAGGCTTTAGTTTTTCACACTGATTGTTCCTAAATTAATTTGTAATTTAGTTTGGTGGTGTGAGCTGGGAGTCTGTGCATCTGCCAACTCCGCTGCCATCTTCAGGTCTCTCTAGGACAAATATTTCTTGAGAAGTCAATGAATTCCTAAGCCCTTTTGATACTGTTTGTTCACTGCTTCTGCCACTCCCCAGTCACCAAGTGAAATAAGAAACTGCCATTCACCATTAAGCAAGGAATATCAGATTTTTAACACAGCACTAACCATGACTTTCTATGAAGATGAAAAAAAAATTAAGAAATTTAATTTTTTTAAGTGAGACAAAGGAAGATAGATTTCTTAATGTGCCCCAACCAGGATCCACCCAGCAACCCCAGTCTGAGGTCCATACTCAGACTAGCTGTGTTATCCTCAGCGCCTGAGTTCAACACTTGAACCAACTGAACTATCAAGCTGATGATCAAACCAATCAAGCCACTGGCTGTAGGAGGGAAAGAGAGAGAGAAAGGGGAGATAGAGGGGAAGCGAAGCAGATTGTCACTTTTCATGTGTGCACTGACCGGAGTTCAAACCTGGGACGTTCACATGCCAGGCCAACACTCTATCCACTGGGAAAACAAGCATTGGCCTGTTTTCTGAGGGCCACCTCTGTATAGTATATAGGGTAAGAGCAGTTTCAAAGATGCCCAGAAGCCTGAAATGCAGTACTGTGATCCGAGCTAAGATGCTGGAAACTTTCCTGAGTGTGGTGGGATAATGGTGCTGTTCTTGCCTATATGGTGGCTTATTCTTTAAGATTTGCTTTGTTCATTTTTGGAGAATACAGTTTAGTGGTAATCCTCTCAGAGCTTCATTTATCTCCAAGGGAGAGAGGATTATGGTTTAGCTGAAGAGGAATAGAAGCCAGGCATGCAAGAAGTATGATTGCGGGTCCTGGCTAGTTAGCTCAGTTGGTTAGAGCTGCAACCTGTAATACCGAGGTTGAGCCTGTGGCAGGGCACATACTAGAAATGACCAATGACTGCATGTCTAGGTAGAACAATGAATAAATGCCTCTCTTTTTTCTTCTTGTTTTTCTCATTCTGCTCTTCCTCCTCTATTTTTTCTTCCTCCTCTTCCTTTTCTGCTCAAAAATAAATTAATTTTTAAAAAGTATGGTTGGGGAAACATTTTTAAAAGACTTTCCATTGTATATGAAATGGGCTGACACTGAATAAAATCAAGTATGAATATTTGATATGAAGCTTGAGGAAGGACATATTGTTAGTTTATCATCTGTCAAAAACTATGATGGGGCCCTGGCCGGTTGGCTCAGTGGTAGAGCGTTGGCCTGGCGTTCAGAAATCCCGGGTTCGATTCCCAGCCAGGTCACACAGGAGAAGCGCCCATCTGCTTCTCCACCCCTCCCCCTCTCCTTCCTCTCTGTCTCTCTTCCCCTCCTGCAGCGAGGCTCCATTGGAGCAAGGATGGCCCGGGCGCTGGGGATGGCTCCTTGGCCTCTGCCCCAGGGCTAGAGTGGCTCTGGTCACGACAGAGCGAAGCCCCAGAGGGGCAGAGGGTCGCCCCCTGGTTGGCAGAGCATCGCCCCCTGGTGGGCGTGCCGGGTGGATCCCGGTCGGGCGCATGCGGGAGTCTGTCTGACTTTCTATCCCCATTTCCAGCTTCAGAAAAATACAAAAAAAAAAAAAAAAAACCTATGATGGAAGCAATTCCTAGTTGGAATCAGTGGTCTTTATAAAGAACTGTGTTAAAAGCTACATGTAGATAGGAAATGTCAACATTTTCCACCATACAGGGGGTGAAAGAGCCTCTGATGCTACTTGACAGTTCCTCATCTGACAATGCATAGAAAATACCCTTGGCATGTGTTTTCTGGATTTCTAAAGAAGATATACTACATAAAAATCAAAAGAGAAAAGAGACTGTAAAAAAAAACTTTGTGGGGGGAGAAAGAGAATACATTGTCAACCCCATAAGAATGACTTGTGTGACAGGTCTTAACAAAACATATTACCCAGGCAGCCTTGTCAACATCTGTCCTGACCAAAATTTTCTCTTTCAGCAGAACCACAGCCAGAGTTACACTCATGTTCTTCCTTCTCTCTGGCCTTCTCCAGTCAGAACTTTCTCAGTCAACATGTGCAATGCAATCACCCCTTTGATATTCTCCCCGGAACATCTACAAGAAAACACCTCAAATCAAAGGATCCCTACCCAGAGAATGAAAATCAGCAGCAGCCTCATACTAATACACACAACGAGAATGACAAAGCTGAAGGTCAAAAGTTCAAAGAAAAGTCCAAACATTTGATTAAGAGAAGCAGGCCAAGGAGGATTTCAAGGGCCTTTTTCAAACCTCCCAAAGGACACATGGGAAGCTCTAGTGAGCAAGAGAGAATGATACAGAAAGCACCAAGCAGAGGCCAGAAAGTGAATTCAGTGGACACAGAAAAACTGTCTATGAGAGTAGTAATGTCGACAAATGAAACTATCAAATATGGAGATTGTTTGCAAGACTTTGATGATGGGTCCCATCTCCTCAAAAAACAGAGAACACACTCAGATGAGAAGAACTATATTTGCAGGCAGTGTAAGCGAGGCTTTTCACAAAAGTCAGACCTCCTCACACACCAGAGGACACACTCAGGGAAGAAGCCCAATGTTTGCAGGGAGTGTGAACAAGTCTTTTCACTGAAGTCACATCTTCTCACACAGCAGAGAACACACTCTGGGAAGAAACCCTATGTTTGCAAGGAGTGTGAGCGAGGATTTTCACAGAAGTCAACTCTTGTCAGACACCAGAGGACACACTCAGGGCAGAGGCCTTATGTTTGCAGGGGGTTTGAACAAGGCTTTACGCAAAAGTCAGATCTCCGAATACACCAGAGAATACACTCAGGGGAGAAACCCTATGTCTGCAGCGAGTGTGAGCGAGGCTTTTCAATGAAATCAACTCTTGTAAGACACCAGAAGATACACTCAGGGGAGAAACCCTATGTATGCAAGGAGTGTGAACGAGGGTTTGCATGAAAGTCATATCTCTTAATACATCAGAGAACACACTCAGGGGAGAAACCCTATGTTTGCAGCGAGTGTGAGCGAGCCTTTTCAATAAAATCAACTCTCGTAAGACACCAGAAGATACACTCAGGGGAGAAACCCTACGTTAGCAGGGAGTGTGAATGAGGCTTTACACAAAAGTCATGCCTTCTTACACACCAAAGAACACACTCAGGGGAGAAGCCCTATGTTTGCAGGGAGTGTGAACGAGCGTTTGCACAAAAGTCATATCTCCTAATACACCAGAGAACACACTCAGGGGAGAAACCTTATGTATGCAAGGAGTGTGAGTGAGGCTTTACACAAAAGTCAAATCTCCTAAGACACCAGAGAATACACTCAGGGGAGAAGCCCTATGTTTGCAGGGAGTGTGACCAAGGCTTTATGCAAAAGTCAGATCTCTGAATACACCAGAGAACACACTCAGGGGAGAAACCCTATGTATGCAAGGAGTGTGAACGAGGGTTTGCACAAAAGTCATATCTCTTAATACATCAGAGAACACACTCAGGGGAGAAACCCTACGTTTGCAGCGAGTGTGAGCGAGCCTTTTCAATAAAATCAACTCTCGTAAGACACCAGAAGTTACACTCAGGGGAGAAGCCCTACATTTGCAGGGAGTGTGAATGAGGCTTTACCCAAAAGTCACGTCTTCTTACACACCAAAGAACACACTCAGGGGAGAAACCCTATGTTTGCATGGAGTGTGAACGAGGGTTTGCACAAAAGTCATATCTCTTAATACATCAGAGAACACACTCAGGGGAGAAACCCTATGTTTGCAGCGAGTGTGAGCGAGCCTTTTCAATAAAATCAACTCTCGTAAAACACCAGAAGATACACTCAGGAGAGAAGCCCTACATTTGCAGGGAGTGTGAACAAGGCTTTACACAAAAGTCACGTCTTCTTACACACCAAAGAACACACTCAGGGGAGAAACCCTATGTTTGCAGAGAGTGTGAACAAGCGTTTGCACAAAAGTCAGATCTCTGAATACACCAGAGAACACACTCAGGGGAGAAACCCTATGTATGCAAGGAGTGTGAGCGAGGCTTTACACAAAAGTCAAATCTCCTAAGACACCAGAGAATACACTCAGGGGAGAAGCCCTATGTTTGCAGTGAGTGTGAGCGAGGCTTTTCAATGAAGTCAACTCTCCTAAGACACCAGAGGATACACTCAGGGGAGAAGCCCTATGTTTGCAGGGAGTGTGAACAAGGGTTTACACAAAAGTCAAATCTCCTAAGACACCAGAGAATACACTCAGGGGAGAAGCCCTATGTTTGCAGGGAGTGTGAGCGAGGCTTTTCAATGAAATCAACTCTCCTAAGACACCAGAGGATACACTCAGGAGAGAAGCCCTATGTTTGCAGGGAGTGTGAATGAGGCTTTTCAATGAAATCAAATCTCTCACACCAGAGAACACACTCAGGAGAGAAGCCATATGTTTGCAGGGAGTGTGAGCAAGGCTTTCCACTGAAATCAACTCTCCTCTCACACCAGGGAATACACTCAGGAGAGAAGCCGTATGTTTGCATGGAGTGTAATTGAGGCTTTTCAAGGAAGGCACATCTCCTCACACACAAGAATACATTCAGAGGAGAAGCCCTATGTTTGCATGGAGTGTAATTGAGGCTTTTCAAGGAAGGCACATCACCTCACATACCAGAGAACACACTTACAGGAGAAGCCCTATGTTTGCAGGGAGTGTGAACAAGGCTTTACACAAAAGTCAGATCTCCTAAGACACCAGAGAATACACTCAGGGGAGAAGCCCTATGTTTGCAGGAAATGTAATCAAGGCTTTTCACAGAAGTCACATCTCCTCGGACACCATAGAACACACTCAGTGTAGAACTGCTATGTTTGCAGTATGTGTGAGTGAGGTTTTTCACAGAAGTCAACTTTCCTCAGACTCCAGAGGACACAGTCAAGGAAGAAGCCCTTTGTTTACAAAGAGAGAGTGAATTATTAGCATTAAATTGCATCTCTACATTCATAGCTCTTACACAGGTCATATCCCAGCTCTGAGAGGACTTCACAGGAAGTTTACTGAACCCTTATTCTCATAAGATTTTAATTAGTATAGAAGTAACAAAACAACTTCTTCACTTTCATGACAAAAGGTTAGCTTGACAAATAGTTCCTCAAGTGATATGGGAATGTCAACACCAATATTCTTCTGTTCTAATAAATCTTCATAAAACTATGGTGCCCACATAACTCATTCTTCCCCTCCCATCACTGAAAGAAGAGAGTTCCCAGATGGCCACAGAGAACTCACACTGTCAAGCACAGGAACTCAACCCCTAAAAACATGAAAATCTGGAGTCAATTTACATAGGTTACTTCCCAGAGAGGGATTTGAGACAGACTCACCAGGGAAAGGGATTTCCTTCACTCCCAGGAAGTAGAGGCTTCTCACCTAGTAGGCTCACCACCCTCCTCCCTTGGCTTTTCTTGGCTCCTGTCCTGGTTTTCTCTGACCTCTGTAGTCTCTGGTGAAAACCAGGAAGGAATATGTGCATGCTCATGTCCCTGGCTCAGACTGGACAGCTAGCCTCCCTCACTCTCTTCTCATTGTTTCTTCAGAATGAGAATCTTATGATGTAAACCACATGGACTCTAGATCATTCCATAGTGGGTTTCAATCTATGCTCTGCCTTCACCAGCTTTGTGACCTAAGGCAGGATTCTCAACTCCTCTTTTCCTGTTTTTTAATCTATAAAATGGAAATGGTGCCTAAGCAAGCAGTGGTGCAGTGCATAGAGCATTGGAATGGGATGGAGATGACCCAGGTTCAAAATGCCAAGGTTGCTGGCTTGAGCACAGGTTCACCAGCTTGAGTGCAGGGTTGCATGCTTCAGCGTGGAATCATAGATATGATTTTTGTGGTCACTGTCTTGAAGTTTAACGTTGCTGGCTTGAACAAGAAGTCACTTTTGCTTTAGTCTGCTCAAGGCACATATGAGAGAGCAACCAATGAACAACTAAGGTTGCTCTAATAAAGAATTAATGCTTATCTCATTATCTCCCTCTTTGTCACTATTTGTCCCTTTTCTTGTCTCTCTAAAAATTTTTTTGGTTTTTTGTCTCCACACTCTTAACATGAATAAAATAAAATAAAATGATCAGGCCTGTCCTGTGGTGGCGCAGTGGATAAAGCATCGACCTGAAATGCTGAGGTTGCTGGTTCAAAACCCTGGGCTTGCCTGGTCAAGGCACAGATAGGAGTTGATGCTTCCTGCTCCTCCCCTTCTCTCTCTCTCTCTCTCTCTCTCTCTCTCTCTCCTCTCTAAAATGAATAAAATAAAATCTTTTAAAAAATAAAGTAAAATGAGTTAACTCTCCAGATCAAGGCATATATGGAATTTGTTGCTTTCTGCTCTTCCCCCTTCTCTCTATCTCCACTCTCTAAATGTTAAAAATAAGTAAAACAGAAATTGCTACATGATCAGTCTGCAGGATTGGAGATCTTCATTCCAAAAATTTGGAGTCATTTTGGCTCAGATAAACTCCTTAAATACTCCCAGTTTTCATGCTTTTTATTTGACAAGACCAAGTACCTAACCTTTTAAAAATAAGCTCTACCTGATACATGATTAGAAAATGGCAAATTCAGACTTCTATATTATGGCACTCACATCTGTTAAAACTGCTGAAGTTTAAATATGAGAGTACCAATGTTCTCATGTATTCATTAAGTCTTAGATGTCCCCTGACTAAGGATTCAGCCTATAACTTTGGTGTATCAGAATGAAACTCTAACTAAGCTTCCTGGCCAGGGCATAACCATGGATTTCATCCAACTCTCTCATTTAAAGATAAAAAATACCTCTTTCAGAACCAATAGATTACTACATAAAAAGAAAACCAGTAGAGAGAAAACTTAGTTAACATAAGCAAGTAAGTGGATCAAGTAAAGAAGGAGGGGCAGGCCTCCTCTTCACTGAGGAGAAAAAAACAAGAAGAATGCAAGAGAGCCTGCATGGGTAACTGAGTCAGACATTCGAGATTAAATACTTCCTATATTTCTATGAAAGGGTGCCTGGGACCACTTGCTACACAGAGCAAGGAAGATAGAACTTATCTGAAAACCCCTTTTTCTCCAAAACTTTTAAGAAACCATGTTTACATACCTTAATTAAAAATTCTAACACTTATTTTCTTATTCCACCTGAATTCACCTTCTCATCCTGGAGTCATGAGAGTGACATGTACCTCTGGAAAAAAGGGATCACCAGCCCCTTGCATGAATATTTGTATTCTGTAAAAGGTATATAACAGGGGTCCCCAAACTACGGCATGTGGCCCCCTGAGGCCATTTATCCAGCCCCTGCCACACTTCCAGAAGGGGCACCTCTTTCATTGGTGGTCAGTGAGAGGAGCATAGTTCCCATTGAAATACTGGTCAGTTTGTTGATTTAAATTTACTTGGTCTTTATTTTAAATATTGTATTTGTTCCCGTTTTGTTTTTTTACTTTAAAATAAGATATATGCAGTGTGTGTAGGGATTTGTTCATAGTTTTTTTTATAGTCCAGCCCTCCAATGGTCTGAGGGAGAGTGAACTGGCCCCCTGTGTAAAAAGTTTGGGGACCCCTGGTATATAAGATGTAAGAAATCTAACTTTGTGGAGCACGTGTTTGATTTTCTCTTTGGGGATCAATCTGCTCTACCAGCTAAATAAATTCTACTTCCTTCATCAAGTTTTCTGAGCGTTTTTGTCTTGCCTTGATTCCTACAATACAGCCACTGACAGATAATGCACTGTACCCACCCCTGTTTCTTTTTACTGCCACCAAGGTGTTGTTCCAAAAATGCACACAGCCTAACAGCAGAGAAACACAGACTGAGGACACATTTAAAAGGGACCATATTGCACTATAAAGCAAGTGACAAAAAACTTTAAATATTTGAAATTATATAACCTGTTTCCACTTCTCATGACAACTGACCTTGAAATCCTTATTAACAGATAAACCAGAAAGTCCTTTTACTTACAGTTATAAAATACAATTTTAAATAACCTGTAACATACACCGTAATTAGAATTCTAAAATAATTTTATCTACTGAAGGAGAATAATGTTAAAAACCTATGGTGCCCTGCCTGACCTATGGTGGCGCAGTGGATAAAGTGTCGACCTGGAAATGCTGAGGTCGCTGGTTCAAAACCCTGGGCTTGCCTGGTCAAGGCACATATGGGAGTTGATGCTTCCAGCTCCTCCCTCTCTCTCTCTCTCTCTCTCTGTCTCTCCCTCTCCTCTCTAAAATGAATAAATAAATAAATAATTTTAAAAAAAACAACAACAAAAAAAACCTATGGTGCCCTGAACAGATGGCTCAGTGTATGGAGTGTCCCATCTGTGTGACAAGGTTTTGGGTTTTGTCACAGGTCTCAGCACCTAAGAGAAGTGACCAAGAAATAATTTTATACTTTTCTCTCTCAAATCAATTTAAAAAATATAAAAATTTAATGCAAAAGTCTGTGATAGACCTGGAACATGCCTAGGGCATTTCTCTCAACAGAAAGGCAGAAAACTAAAAAATGCAGATATCTTTGAACCATATTTCTATTTTTCACCTAAAAAAGACTACTTTTTTTTTACCATCAACAATCTAATTCTACACCTCACAGTGTTTCCTGCCCATTTCTGTCTCCCATAGTGCCTCTCCTACACTGGAACCATTTTTTGTATCATTTTCCCAAACATGACCAGCAGTTCCTTGGAAAAACTCCTCCCATACCTGAAGCAGAGGGCTGATGGGATGATGGACATCTCAGAACAAAATGGAGTACTCTAATGTGCCATCAAGCCTACAAATATTGGAGCATTCTATCAAATATGACTAAATGGAACCTTGAGACTCCTTCCTGGAGCAGTATCCTGAGATTTCTAGAATAGAATCTCCCATTAGTTTTGCTCTGTTTCCCCATACAACATCATTACTGAACAGACACCAGAGTCCTTAGACAAGTCAGGGCCCCATGGACCATAGACAACTCAAACTGAGCAATGGACCAACCGACTAATCAAAAAGGAGACTTGGCACCCACCAAACACCAAACATTGCTCTACAGACCCAACGGAGACTAGGACACAACAATGCCAGGAACTGACACGGCACCTTGAACACCAGCGTCCATACATCATGTCCTAGAACTGGAGTTGCTTGTGGCTCCACACTGGAACTCAAAAACGAGGTTACATGCAAGGGGTCCCCAGGTACACAGGAGAATAAAGATTCAACAACAAACCCTGGAGACAGACTCCTGATCTGTACCCAACCTTATAACCAAACTTCAGACAAGGAGCCAAACAACAAACCCCACCTGCAAAATGACAGATACAGGAGCTGAACCTGATACTCACAATGCAAACAGAGGCAGGACTCCATAAAGGACATCTCATGACTCCCTAAGTCCAAGCAGTGAGCTTCAAAATGTATTTCATTACCAGTGTAAATGTAGAATAGAAAAACATCACCAGCAGCCCTACCACATTCTACCAAACTTCCAAAAAATAAACCAAGAAACAGACAGAGGGAACAGTAATAATGCTTACCCTTAGCCAACACATGTTCATGATCTCAGCTGCAGGACTCCCCAGGACTTAGTGCCCCAGCCATTCATGTCACAGGCCACCTCATTGACACTGTGGGCGATGAAATTTAAAAATATCTTCATACTTTGAGAGTTCTAGCAGCTGGGCTAATAATTAAGTAAAATAATAAATTGAACAAGGGATTTGCAAAGTATAATAAAGGCTCAAGGGAAACTGCTATTCCCAAGAATAAAAGAGAATGAGCTTATACTGGGTGTATAGAAAACTGCAAAACACCTGACCAGGTGGTGGTGCAGTGGATAGAGCGTCAGACTGAGATGCAGAGGACCCAGGTTTGAGAACCCGAGGTCATAAGCTTGAGCACAAGCTCATCTGGTTTGAGCAAAGCTCACCAGCTTTGACCCAAGGTTGCTGGCTTTAGCAAGATGTTGCTCAGTCTGCTGAAGTTCCATGGTCAAGGCACATATGAGAAAGCAATCAATGAACAACTAAGGTACCACAACAAAAACTGATGATTGATGCTTCTTATCTCTCTCCATTTCTGTATGTCTGTTCCTATCTATTCCTCTCTCTGACTCTCTCTCTCTCTCTCTATTTTTGTAAAACAACAAAAAAGGACACTTCAAAAACTGAATAACAGAATGCAATATTTTTTGAAAAAAAAAATGTATTCAATGATCTTAGAGAAAGACAGGAGAGAGAGAGAGAGAAAATGTAAAGAAGTGGAAACATCACCTCAGAGGAGTTGCCTCTCATAAGTTCCTTGAACCAGCAAGCCTTGAGTTTCAAACTGACAACTACAGCATTCCAATTTGATGCTCTATCCACTGCACCATCACAGGTCAGGCCAGAATCTTATATTCACAAAGGTGACATGGATAACATGCAGCTAATATGAGAACATGTGGCACATCTCACAGATTAATTTTTATTGGGAAACCCCAAAACTTATTGGACACAAGTGGGGTCAATAAGCTGCTCCTTGCAGTCTTCATGTCTCACACTAAGGTACTTGTACTTAAGTTCTCTTCTGAAACTGGCATGTGCACAAGATGACAAAGAAGCACACTTCACACATACTTAAAGAGACCACAAAGCAACAGAAAACAAGCTTCATGGTTTGAAAGAACATAAGGTGTATGTCTTGCTGTCATGGCCATGAACATAAAAAACATTAATGACAGAGACCTATGAGCTCCTTATAATTTAAGGTATAAATGACATTTTCTAAATAACACATCAAATGCATCACAATTGGAAATTAAAAATATCTTCAATTAAATGATAATTAAAATACTACATTTAAAAAAACCCTATGGGGCACTGCCCATGTAGATCAGTGCAGATGCCATTTTCCCAAATACT